>NW_024067090.1:0-211148 GCF_015039405.1 Cantharellus anzutake
TAGTTTCCTCCTTCCGGGCACCTTGAACGACCGCTGTAAGAATTTCGTTAGAACGGGATGCCAAAATCTCCGGTTTCTGATAGATGGTGAACGGGGGAAATGAGTTGTGGACGCTGCACGACGAAGGACCAAACATTCTTACAATGCTTTCGCAGATATATCCGATTGCGGTCAGTGTCGAGATGCGTAGACCGACACTCTCTCGATTGTTGATAAAGCCAAGAAGAATTTGGATGAGATCGCTCCAATGATTTTCGGGCAGTTCGATAGCAGCGACGGAAGCGACGACGGTGGCAGCATACGAACCGATTCGTGGAGTGGGCGAAGCCAAGGTCATGAGAGTTTCTTGCTTGATCTTGCTTTTCAAGTCCTCGGGAAGCGCAAGCCATCTCGCAGAGAACTCAGCTTGACGCGTCGCATCCTAAATAGATGAGGTTAAATTGGGATTCTAGTCCCATCCATAGCAGAAATGACTCACTCTAGCAGTGAGCGCGTTCTTAAGGGCCACCGCAGCCGCGTTCCGGACGTGAGCCAAGGCGTTTTCGTTTGCAAGTTCATGAGACAGCGTCACCACGTACCCAGGCTATACAAACCATGGCTTAAGACCCGACAAGGGGTAATGTAATATGTACTACGCACGTAGTTGTCCCTAGCTGCGGTCTCAAGCTGCTGAGTGGCACTCTGACGCGTTGCGGCGTCTACATCAAGACCAGGGCGTCAGGGGCACTCGCACAAACCACGAGGTAGTCGCGGTATCGTACCAGGTGACAGGGAATTAATAAGCAGTTGACTGGCATCCATGGTCAAATCGTCGTGCTAGCAGTAGTTGATTCTATCTGTCGGAGTTTTGGTCGAACAGCAAGGAACCAAAAAAAAAAAGAATCGTAAGAGAATGCGGAAAATGAAGCGGGCGCGCTCGAGGTATGAATCGTACTGGGTGAAACGGGGGGAAAGGACAGGCAATCGAGTGGATGGGCAAGTTGATGATGATGATGAGGAGATTTCGAACTAAGTACTTCGAACCTGTGCTACCCGTTCTGCATCCGTCGACGGTCTCAGCCACCGATTTTGCAAACACTCCCTCCTAAAGTCACCTCATAGCTCCATTCCTAACGCGTCAATGGCAGATCGAGTAACGCATCTTAAATGTTTGAGCTTTTTTTTTCGCGCTAATTTTATTACCACGATCCCAAGGGGCGAGGTACATCGCGCGGCACACCGAGGGGCCGAGGAAGAGGAGCGCCTCACATCCCCGGCGGGCCCGCGCCTAGCGGAGACAAACTCAAGAGAGACATTCTCGACTTATCCAAATATCAGAATCAACCAGTTCGTGTACGATTTACGGGGGGAAGAGAAGGTGAATTGCTGCGCGGCTCCCTCAAACCTTCCATAGTAACGTTAATCCTGGGCATTATAAAGTTACTGGAGTGGTCAAAGGCTGGAACAACAATCTGGACCTTGTTCTAGACGATGTTGAAGAGGTTGTCTCAGGTGATGCCCTCTGACTTTCATACTCAGGGTGGAATAAATTTAACCATTGGACTCCATGTTAGAGGCTGCTCCTCGTCCGCGCCGTCTAGGATTTGTCATCTGCCGCGGTTCAACGGTGGTCATCGTCAGTCCATTAGACGGTTCGGCCGAAATTGAAAATCCTTTCATTGCTCAGGATTCCTGACCACCAATCGGGTTATGCAACCAGTACTCTCTATCTATTCTCGCCCAGTGTGGGTAAGCCTATCGAAACGACCGAAATTCACTAGGGCGGCCTACTCCCGAGATCGAACGGAGCTAGTTTGGTTGCCTCTATCTCTGTCTCTGTGCGGGTTCAACGCTGTAGCAAACAGCTGCAGCCATCGAGTATATTAGGGATCTGCTGAATTGGGCGCAAAAATGATCAGATTGTGTATATGGTTGAAAAGTCCCTTATCATTCTCCAATCTAATGCACATATCGTCAGGGAGTGTTTCAACATGCTGCGACTAGGAGGGAACGGCAGGGTAAGGATGGATATGATGTCAGCATGACTAGAGCTAGTTGTTCGTATGCTTCAGCGCGTGCAAGACGAGTGAGCCGATCACGAGAGGCAGATCTAAGCGAAAAAAACGAAGCCATCGATCACGATGGTGGTGTAAGATGAAGGGAAAAATTGGGCAGGAGCATGTGAAACAGACAGGGTTGCAATTGATCGATCGAGGTTCGAACGGGGCTAAAGAACGGGAATTGTAGAGTCTGGATGATAGTCGATCCATCACAGGACTGGCCAGACAAACACCGGCTCTGTTGAGCTTGGTATCCCAGGCGTAGAGCCCATTCCAGGACTTGATCTCGGAGACGTGCCGCGTCCTGGTGAGGAACCCGAGGATGATGTGGAGCAATCCCTCGTACGTGCGGATGAAGAGTTGAACGATTTGGTGCTCTCAGGAGGCGAAGGTGGAAGAACGGTTGTTGGTATGCGGAATGCGGCAGAGGGATCATACAATCCCCTCGTTCTTGAAGTATTACGAGTCGAGGAGCCACTTGAAGGCGGGTTTTTGCCTTTGCTTCTCGTCGATGACGGCGACGGGGCCTTGGTGGAGACGGGAGTTGGCTTATTAGTTGTGTGTTTCGTCCGAGATTGTGACCGCGGACTTTCTGCAAGGGCAGTGGGAGCGACAGCAGATGGAGATGGGCGTGGTTTTGTCGACCTAGGGTTGCTAGTTGGAGATTGTTTCTTCGGCGTAGGGCCCACAGGGTGATTGGTATCCTGATTCCGGGCGACAGGTGAACTTGGACTGGCCGAGGATGTTGGGGATACTTTGTGGTCAGATTGCTGGTAGAGAGGGAACGTGGTTGCTTGAGGCTGTGAACGATAGATTGTAACAGATCCAGGATAATGTGATGGCCCCGAACCCGAGTGATAATGCTGTCGGACTGGAGGAGAATAGATGGAAGGATGATATGGAATATGGGGTGCAGTAGCCACATAGGGCGTTGTAGCATGCACTCGCGAAGTCCCCGGGATACTTGCAGGCGAGATAACAGGGGGCGTGGGCGCTGTAGTGCCAAAGTAAGCAGTGTCAAGGGTCAATGGAGGTCCCTTCTGCTGCCTGCTACGCAGGTTTTTCGGCGCCTTATCTGGTGGAGATGAAGAAGAGGATGACTCGGAACCTCTTAAGCTAGGCGGACCGGAGGAGGCTCGCCTAGGCTGGTCTGAGGTTGGGGGACTGCGGTGTCCCCGTTTCTGGGCAAACTGACTCCAAAAGAAGTGCCGGATTCTAATCTTTCCATTGCTCGTCCACGCGTCTGTTCTTGTTCTGATGACGCCTGAGTAGGCTTTGGCGTCTGCCCAGCACCGTCATCCTTGGTCGAGTCAGAGGAAGCATTGCCCCCGGGTTGCACTTGGATAGGAGGGGGCCGTCGAGCCGTAAAGAAAGATGCTGGTGACGGTGCATCACTCGGGGGACTAGGAGGTTGCGAGTCTGTCGGGTTCGACCGAAGGTCGTCGTCTGTTGCTTCGCTGCTCCTTGACGAGAGCGACGATGGTTCTGGCTCCCGTGCATTTGATGAGGTGGCAAGAGTGAGACCCAAGCCAAGCTGCTTGTTGTAAGACTCCAAATCGGTGGGCGATGCGTCAGGGGTGGTGGTGACGTCCACTTACTCCGTGTTGGGGCCATATGCTCGGGTAAGGGACGATCAGCAACGGCTACCTCTTGAGATGTTCTCAATTCATCATCCGGAGGTGTAGAAGTGCCAAAGAAGTTCTGGGGCGGCGACAGGCGATCGACGGGAATGCTGCGCGGCGAAGTGTCTACAATGTGCAGAGCCGGGCGAGATATCGACGTAAAATGGGGAATAGGCTGGGGGTATATTGTTTCAGTCAATGGTGTCAGTGGCGTTTCATCCCTTTCTTCACATAACTGAGTGAGGACAGAGTGCGTCCGGTCCGGTTTGGAAACGAGGATTCGGAATGCCCGCATAAATTCTCCACGAATCTATGAACAAAACATGAACACAGCATTCTCTGACGGGAATTGGTTGAATCATATAACACACCAAGAATAGACCGTCTTTAGTAACTGTGCGAGCGACGTTGTAATTCTTTTCAAAGGGATCCTATTAGAAAAGCCACATCAGCGACGAGTTTTGCGGCGCCAGACCGATGTCATACCTCTATACATAGTCTATTACGTTCCCTAGATGGGTCCCTGGCATCGCCCTGGTGGAGGATGTTGGTCAATGTGTCCTTCACAATGTTAATGAAACATGAAAATACCTCGCCAGCCCACCCTTTAGATTCTTTACTCAACTCGCCAGCACGTATTGAAGCTACAGCAGTATTATACTGGAATTCACGGGAATAATACCTAAAAAAGTCGACCAGCCTGCCCAAACGACAACATATGAGCAACACTCCTTGTCATCCGAGGTTGGTATGCTTACAACTCCGCGACGGTTTCCGTATTTGATGACCGCCAATTTTGTTTGAGGAGTTCGATGTCGTCGAAAAACCTTGAGAAAATTGATAGCGTGAGCCAGTCCGAAATTCATCGTAGAAGACACCCACCATATATTATGTTCACCAATATGATGATCCTCCTAATAAGGTGTGAGCAGATGGCAAGTGTGAGCGGACCAGACCCAACTCACAGGCGTGATAGGACGCAGAGGAGGCATTTGTTGTAAATTAGGAAGTACGGGTGGATTCTTCACATGTACAAGAAAATAGATGACGAGGAGAACGTATCCGTATGAACTTAATGTTCCACAATAGGGCGAGTTAATTTTCCTTGTATGAATATGAGCGTTTAATATCGAAGTTAAACGAATAGGGGCTTGTCGTCA
Organism: Cantharellus anzutake; assembly: GCF_015039405.1. NCBI lineage: Eukaryota > Fungi > Basidiomycota > Agaricomycetes > Cantharellales > Hydnaceae > Cantharellus > Cantharellus anzutake. Next base: position 4,822 of record NW_024067090.1, read on the forward strand.
CCTTCTCTTGGTCCATACTTTTACTGGGGCAGCACCACGCGTCAGTTAGGCTGATGCACCGTATCACAAAGCAGAAACTCACGGAACAGTACTATTGTGCGAACACGCGTGGGATCTACGCTGGCATAACTCAGTAGTAGCCTGGTATTCTCAAGCGCTAGGCGGTTCTCGAAACCGATGTCGCATGATATTCCGTACGGTAGGCTAGCAGATGGTTCGAGAGCTAGTTTGACGATAGGTATTCGGGCATATGGTAGTCTCTTAACTTTGAACTTGGTTTCTGTTTAAAGCGCGGTGAACGCCATAAGTCAGGGATCATGGAAATGTCGAGCTTGGTTCGGAGTCATCCTCACCTCTCTCTAGTAAATCACCAAGGGCATTGACAAGATCGGATGCAGGCAGTATCGGCCCTTTCGAGTCGATCAAACAACACATGTCCATATCTGCGATTTTGGAAACACGTCACTTCGGAATTAGCTAACTGGTAGGAAGAGAAAGGGAACGAGTGTACCTGAATTCCTTAAGCTGAATCCATTAGCGGTGCTCCCAAATGATAGCAGTCGGCTCTCAGGTTCGATAGACCTGATGAGCTTCTCAAGCAGCTTCCGCACGTCTTCCTTAATTGCCATTTCCTCTGCAGTCGGTAACAGCTGGACAACAAAGTCAAAGAGGTGCTGCGATAGCTCGTTGTAGGACATTCTGCTGGTGTGCACGCGGCAATTGAGAGAGTAGGGGATGGAAGCGCAAGTCAGGACTCGACTCGGAATCCGCGACGATAGCTCCGGCGTCGCCAAATGTAATGATCGCTCACCGAGACAGTGGTCCACGTCGCGGAGGGATCGGAGAAGATACCTGTGGGGAAGAAAGAAAGATTGTCATCATCGGAGAAATGTAGGGTGATGTTGGGGGATCATTGTGTTCGTACGAAGGGGTCCATGGGATGGGAAGGCAACTGGCTCTTCACGCCAGATGACTCGTGGTGATGATGCTTCGAGGGTATTTTGGAAGATGGGTAAAGGGAAAGGGCTAAGTATCTGATGAAGGGATAGACGGACAAGGCAGGTCAGCGCTGCCTCGCGCTGAATCGGGGTGTTCTAGGTCACGCCCGGACTTTACTGGTGCTACCCTCAATTGGAACTAAACTCCGAATTCCCATGATATTTTATTATCTGGCCGAATTTATTGTGTCTTATCCAAACAAAATATCGTCGTTGAGCCACTGCGTCCCCTGGCAATCTCATTTCACATCAGTTGGAGGCCAGAATTGTTCCGGCCTTCAAAATTTATTAATCTGTGACAGTCAGTCGCACCCAACGTCTTCGATGCGTTACTGGACGATTACTAGCTAGATCGCTCCTAAAAACATTCCTACACATACCAGAAAGTAAGCCATCAGAAACAAACAGCGAGTGGAACACATGGGTGCAATATGGATGGAACAACAAAATGAGGAAAACATGCCCAAATTACAATTCAAATATCTCCCAATCACCGATGGGAACCAGCTCGCCCCAAGTCGCTGAAAGAGGAAGCGAACGCAATTAGTCAGTCAGTTGCAAATCCGATTAATCTAACGAAGACCACAGAATGGCAACTCACTTGAACGCTGAAGCTATACATTGCTTGATTTCCTTGTAACTCACCACCAAGCATGTCTGTTCATCTCTGGAGACGAGCATGATGCGCTCGTCCGTTCCTGCATCAAGCTGCGAAGGCACATGCTCTTCAATTTGTGATCCGCCAATGCTGCTACCCAATCAGGGAGGCCAAGCTCCGACTCACCTTGTTCAAACAAGTGATGACATGGGTTAGATTCACTACCGGGTTATGTGCATCGTCCACCTGGTGGAAAACATAATCCCTGAAAAGACTGATGATGTACCTATCCCCTGTCTCGGACCATCTAAGCTCATGGTTGAAGCTGTAACAGTAAAGAAAAAAATCAGGGGTCCTAACCAATAGATTAACTTCGCAACGCACTCGGGGCGTTCGTTGATGAATCCCAGTTTTGCCATTAGCCGCACAAGCCGCCCATTCTCTAGCTCGCTCATCAGCTCGTTTTCCAACTCATCCGCGTAACTGTGGGCATTTTGCCGCGATCTCCTTTGTCATGGTGCTCCGGATGGCATGTGGACACAACTCACTTTTGTATTGCATTCATCTCCGTTAACAGTCTTGTTCCGAACATCTCAAGCAACTGGTCGATTACCTGCTCCGAAATTGATGTACTTGTGATCAGTACGTCACCATTGTCTCCTTCCCCGGACTCCAAGGTCCAAGCCACGAGCCAGACGGGCATCACTCACCTTGTTCGGGGAAGGGTTAGAAAGCATGAAGAGGACAACATTCTTCAAGTCGGAAGAATAATTCCTTGAGAGGATTTCCATGGATTTGGCTGGATTGTTCAAGGCTTGTGGATTGTGACAACAAAGGGTGAGGACCAGCTTCCCAAACGATAGCAGGTCCTCTTGCTAAATGCGGATACAAACACATGATGGCTTGAAAAAATGTTGGAGCTGGACGGAAATCAGGGCACGCACCTGAAGTACTTCAATGGATGTATTGCGTGGGTCATACGTCATCACATCCAATATCCCACAGCAGTTCACTCGCACCCTATGATGATTGGATCCCATTAGCGAAAGCTCTATCGCGTATCTCAACCAAATGCCTCACCGGTTCTTGCCAGTTACAAGCACTTTGCTCGCGTCCAACGTTCTTATCGCAAGACCTCGATCATGAACCTCTTTCATCGCATTCGCAATCTGCACGATGTATGACCAAAGAACAGCCTCTTCAACAGGGGTGCCACCCTGCTGCGACTGATCCCGAGTATTCCCGGAACCACCCTTCCCGTGCCTGTGACGATGGCTGCGGGAAGGTGGCCGAGTGGTCGAGGTCTCGTTTGGCTGCAGATGAAGGACTGCGAGCGTTTTGGCTGCAGGGTGATAATCATAAGCAAACACTAACGCTACACACGTGCCAATTGACATAAGCAGAAAATCCAAAACGGATCTTGTTCCCCACTACTCACAATGATCTCCGAAAGCTCGCGTCGTAAATGCTTCCCGCAAATGTACAATATTCGGATGCTTGATCTTCCCCCAAGCTTCGACTGCTGAGAAGGCAACCTCCTGTTGTAACCGGAACCCTGGGGGACAGGGAATGCGAGGGATGACATTGTAGAATTACGCCATACGCACCTTCAATTCTTCGCAACGCAACGGTACCACCATCAGCGCGATTTGTGGCCTTGTAGACAATGCTGGGGAATCCTAGGAACCAATTTCTCCGCATGTGTTGCAACTGCTGCTGCTGGGGTGCCTGTAGCCCAAAATGTCCAGGAAGGACGAATGGCACATTGGAATCCATGCGTCCAGCTCCAGATCCGAACATTCCGCCCGAACCTATGGCATTAAAAACTGGCGTGGACTGAAGTGGTCCTGAAGGCTCCAGTGGAACGAATGAATGGTAGGTGTGGATTTCCTCAGGGAGAGGCTTGTCGTTCGTCATCGATGCTGCTATTTGTCGTGAGGGTGAGATGGAATAAATGGCCTCCGAGCGACGCTGAAAGTCTTCGCGAAGCGTGTCGGACATGAAGAAGCGGTGCGAAACCGGTCGAGTTGATGGGGTACCATTCGGGACATACGGAAGTTGAGTGTAAAGATGATAATTGAGCTGCACAATGACCAACCCCAATAGTTGGCACATGATTTAATGACGCTAGATGCACGTTTTGGGCTTACTGGCTGATGACCGTAGGGAGTATGGTGTGATGTGTAGTAGTCTTGAACATCCCCATAACTGGCCTGATTATAGAGTTGCGTGTGAAGATCTCCTGGTATATAGGACTGGACGAGGTCATGCTAGAGAAGTCAGCATTCAGCAAGCCCCGCATGCAAGTCATAGAAGGTTGCTGACTTCTGAGCTCACGCGAGTTGGCTCGCCGTTGGTATCAATATTCGATTCATTGTATTGAGGGATGAATGGAGCCTCCGAAACAGGCGGGTGCAAGTCACTGGCGAATGAGACGTCTGAGTGTGGAGAGATGGACAGATCATGTATACTAACAGCTCTGCGGGCGTGTCGTCCAATACTGCTGTTGAAGACACGATAGTGGCCTTGGGAACGAACACCGGTGCATTGACATTGACGGTAGCCGACGCCAACTTGGGACTGGACTCGGTTGGTCCGCTAAATTGGGTTAGAGTCGAGTCAAATTTACTCACAGAGCGAATAAAATCACCACACTCACGATTCTGTGCTCGACTGGAATGATTCATCCTATCCATAACCCCGATCGAGGATCAAGCGTCTTAGTCACGACCATCGGTAGTATGGATCGGAGTGAGGACACACCGAATGGTCGTATATGCATCCTTTCCCTTCATTTTTGCAATGTCTACACAAAGTACAAGGAAAGAGAGAGCGCAGGATTAGACCCGTTGATCATTATTTCCAGAGTCTGCAGGCACTCACCCATGGATTAAGATGTTCCGGCACTTGGGAGGCTTGTTCTTGGAAAAATTCTTGTTCAGGTCACGCGATGGAGTAGCTGGCGCAGAAGGTGCAGGAGAAGAGGAAGGTGTAGAGGCTGAAGGAGCGACGATGCGAACGGCAGCTGACGGACGAGGAGGGACGAATGTTCCCGACATGATCACCCAAATCCGTCACACTTTTGTGTTTGGGTATTACGTTACACTACTAGTCTGCTATTACTTGTGTAGTCATTAACCTTTAGTTAAGCGTAGGAGACGCTGAGTTAGCAGTCGTCGGACACCGCACCCAGATAAGTGGACAAGGGCTAGGGATGGCAAGTTGCTTCGAGTAGCACGTGGATACCACGCCGAATGAGTCATACACGAAGATATCAAAGGGAACGAACGGGCAGACACCCTAGCCAAAGAAGGCTCCAACCTGCCGTCCGAATACCCGTACAGTACCTCAGCGGCATTCATGAGAAACCTAAACAAACGCCAATATAAGGACGAATGGATCTCTCGCTGGAACACTGACCCTATACAACAAAAGCCATCAGAATACCGAAGCTGTAACCGCATAGAACCGCAACTGCGACCAACAAAGCGGTTCAAGTCCCACTCCCGCAAATCCCTCAGCCGCCTAGTACAGCTTCGCACCGGCCATGCGTTCATCGGACAATTCTACAAACGCTTCCTACCAGAAGAGAACCCCAGTTGCACATGCGGAGAACCCGTAGAAACGAGAGAACACATACTTCTCGAATGTCCCAAGCACGAACACCACCGAAACTTGCTCCCAGACGATGAAGGTGAACTGATCCTTGCCGACCTCCTGGTGGACGAGAAAGGAATAGAGAGGGTAGCGGGATTTCTGTCAGCGAGTGGAGCATACGAGAAAGAGAGAAGGACAGAATAGACACACCCCGAGATATGACACCGCTGGAAGGCGGAACCCATCCCATTTTCGAAACCGACACCTAAAAACGGTCAACCCAACACGACAACTCAAAAGTGGAGCAGCATTTGGGCAACGCCTTATCAGAGAGATTAAGGACACCCGAATCGGACTTATTTCTTTATTTTCTCACCTTATTTTTGTGTATTTATCTCGACCCCTGCCCTTGGCGCTCTCACGAGCAGCCTACAGTTTGCAGGTTAAATATCCAGAATAAACAACAACAAGCCGAATGAGTCATCCCGATCTTCATGAGCGTCTCGAGCAGCTCCGCCACGAAGAAAAGCACTCCAGCCATTATTCTTTAAGGGGACTGGGACTGGCTATGGGAGACAGCCCTAGCCCATAAGTTTCCGACCTGGTTGACTTACAAGATAAATATGGAAAGCCAAAGAACTCTCTCGAAGCGCTGAGCAAGCGCTCCGCTCCGCGTTTCTGGAAAGCTCTCCGACATTGTATCTTGCCTATAAATAGTGGTGCATGACCCAGGACCAGCAACCTTGAGCACGCTTCAAATCCCAGCTTAGCTTTCCTAGTACCATGTTCGCACTCTATCCCACTTCATACTCTGATGTGCCTGCCTGCCATAGTTGCTACTCTGCTGGCCCATATGCTCTGGAAATTGCTGAAGCACGAGCCCAAGCACACGAACGAGAACGCCGCCGTCGAGTCGCGGAGGCTCGCCACAGGGAGAAGCTTCGCGATGCCCTGTGGGACGATTATTTATCGTTGATACTTATACCTCAACGATCACTATATGGTCCATATGATCACAATGATAGGGAGAGTTGCGGTCCGCCCGAGCGCTTTTCTTCTAAGTCCATGAGGCATGATGAAACCAAGCCGCAACTACACATGAAGCGCTCGTCACGGCCATGGCCAGCGGCCAATCATGGAAAGGTTTGCATTTCGAGTTACTTTGCACAGTCCCGGACTGCTCACGTCCTTCATTTCATAGCCTCAACCTCAGAAGTCTGAGCCAGTGCGCATTCCCATCGATCCGTCGCTGTCTCAGGAGCGATCACAAGCCATCGCCGTCAATCCCCCGGCTGTCGAGACTCAATCTCCGGAATCCCATGCTACCAGTTTCGAGTCCGTTTTGTCATCTCCCGCCGATCCGATGCCCTCAGACCCCAAACCAATGAAGCCAGAAGTCGAGGCAGCGGCCCGAAAGATTCAGTTCACATGGCGATCTCGCGCTGCTCGCCGCACCGCTCTCTCCAGAATTGCTGCACTTCGCTCTCAGTATGACAGTATTCGCGACTCCTTCGCTCTCCCTGAACATCCAGACTTCGCCCGTTCTCCATCCGGCTCTCCGTCTCCCTCCCCACGCTCATCGATCTCTCACCCACCACTCCTATACACGAAGACGAACGCTCCGATACTTGCGCACGAAGAAGCGTTGACACGCCTTCTAACCAAGCTCGACGCCGTTGAATCGAACGGTGACCACAAAGTTCGCAATGCAAGGAGAGCATTGGCGAAGGATGTCGAGAAGTATGCCAATGATCTCGAGTTGCAGATGAGCCTGAAATGGGATGAACTGAGCCGTTCCGAGTCGGAGAATGAGTGTGCCGTAGATGATTCAGAAATGGACGCTGAAAATGATAACGAGGCACAGGTCTTGGCACTTGAGGGCGGGTTCGAACCGCTTGCCGCACCAGCTGAGGGACCGAACTCTACAGTCTCAGAGAACGAAACCGTTCCTGCTCCGCAGGGTGAGATAACAAAACATTCGTCGTCTTCGCCCTCAAAACTCGATGACTCACCCGCCGCTCACTCGGAGGATTCGATAGTGGAATCTGACATCTCATTAGCCCGGGACTCTACCGTATCTTCCGACTCGGACAGCGACTCTGACCGTCAAGATGAGTGGGATGAGATGGTGGTCGAACTGGGCATCAATCCAGAGGAAGATTGGGTGGATGTCCAAACAGAGTAATTCCATATTAGATTTTCGTATGTCTTATGCACTATATATTCACCTGCCTGTACAATACTATCGTGCATATCGTCAATTTCTTCGTTGCCGCAAGTTGTCAGAAGCCAGTCCGCATTTCACCAATCGCACTCGATCGTCCTCAAATCAACGATAACTAGTGGAACAGAACTGCTTATTGTTTTGAGAAGCCACGTCACTCTCTCCACCTCAGGGGAAGCTAGAAACTAGGGTCGCGCGCTGGGTCAGGAATTACGGGCTTGATCAGACCGTCTAAGGCTACAAAGTGCAAACCAGTTGTCCGGAGATGACAGGACCCTTACGTGCGAAACCACGGGTTTATCTGTCATCTTAGACATTGTGCACAGTACCAACAAGGTAATGTGTCAATTCGGGAGAGTACGTATTAGATTGACTGAATAACATGTCCAGCGTGTCATCAGCTTCTCGATAATGCCGACAAAAGAGGATCCTTGAGTTCGCGGGAAATGCGAATTCAGAGGGCGTTCGCCATTCTGACTCTGGGAACGTGCTAATGGAATGAAAAAGAAAGTGGGAGTGGGAGGCATTAGCTCCAGCTTTCCGACTACGAGTCCTCGGAAAACAGAAATGCTACGGAGGGAAGTGAAAGAAGCAAAGGGTCGAACTAATAATTCTCTGACGGATACAGACGGCGAATAGCGTCGAGCGCGCCGCATCTGAACGTCAACAGTTTGCAGAAAACAGTATTGTAGGTTGGAAACTATATCCCACCCTCTCATTCTGTTATGTGGGCAACAGACGGATCCCGGGCCTGTCGAGAGGTTGCGGGTTCTGTAATAACATCGGGCCTCATCCTGTGTCGTTGGGGATAGCAGGGGTCAATGCTTCCAGCATTCAGGGGCTTTCGCTCTCATCTCTGCCTGCTTGCTCATCTCCACAGCTGGAATCAGGCCCTGTTTGTTCAGACCATCTGTAACCCGTTCGGCTGATTGAGGATATTCGTTTACACACTCCCTCCAAAGTTTTGGGCATACAAGAATGCGCGTTCCCATTACCGATGGTTCGAGGACATTTTGGCTCGGCTGAATGGTGTCCGTCTTGCCCATCGTACATTCTCATCCTTCAGTTGTTCCGTTTTCCATGGATGCCTTTTCTCTGTGGCGTCTTTTCGTGGGGTGACTCGGTTTACCCCGAAGCCAGGTTTCGAACTGTTTTGATTGGCTGCTCCATCCTACCTAATGGTGCTGAGGGTTCCAACTTGCTTGCGTCTCCTTCTCTCCTCTCAGGCTTTTTAACGTCTTTCTCCTCAAAACTCGATGACTCCCCCGCCGCTCACTCGGAGGATTCGATGGCGGACTCTAAAGTTTCGTATACGGAATACGACATCTCATTAGCCCGGGACTCTACCAATCCAGAGGGAGATTGGGTGCCACAAAATAACCTGTAAGGTCTCCAGATCACTATGAGGAATCTCGTAGAACAGGTATGATGCAATGGGCCTAAGAGAGGCTGGTCACTGGGGGGTCATAGCCCGCGCGTCCTCGTGCTCATCCAACACCGCTGAAGCTCTCACTGGAGTCATGTCCCCATTCCCGGCGCGCGAGTGCTCTGAAACGCGATCTTTGAATTATCAAGTTTGACGAAAACCGCAATCATTTCGAGCGTATTTTACAACAGTACTCTTTGGCTCTGAACATAAACAGGGCTTGTGACGAGAGCTAGCGTCCAGATGTCAAAGGTTTCGGACTTCTGCATTGGTCACTGTGCTTCGCCAGATCCTGGTGGAGCGCACACGGGCGACGAGCAGTAGCCCATGTCCCCGTAGGTGCAATGGTCGAAGTAAGGATCAGTGAAAGTGCAGGGGTGTGCTTTCGGACCGCCAGAAAGAGCGCTACACACTCCACCTCCTCCATCTGAGCTGTTCCAAGTTTTAGTGTGGGGTGTCCACGTAACGTTAACACCGCAAAGCGGCAAGGTCCCTTCGGCCAGAGGGTCGTGCAGGCTCAGCTTCGGCTTAGATAACAAGAGGCTCATTGCAGCTTCGCAAGTGTCTGTTGGGCAAATATGGGTCAAGCAGGAGAAAAATACATATTGGACTCCGGCTCACCGTTGTTTGAGGGGACGATAACCCCATAAAGAGCAGTATAACGGGCAAGGAGGTAGCTGAAGCAAACGATACTGCCATAGTGGAAATGAGCTGCGACAACGGGGACTAGAGCGATTGGGACAAAAGCATTCCAAAATCGCATTGTGACTTTTGGAGAAATGCTTGCTAGTATTATAATGGCAGGTAATGTGCGTGGCGTCAGTAGGCACGTAACATGAATCAAGGAGTACTTACGCCTTGAGCATATGCGCTTAGAGGGCTGGGAGAGAAGAGGGGGCGCATCCCTCAGAGATTATATATTCCAGTGTCTAAGGAGAAGTAATCTTCCCCATAAAACAGCAACATATCCAAGTTACATAATCTCAATGTTTAGACCTTACCGATATTTGAGGTACCGCATGACTGTCATTACCCATACTGAAGGGAAGGGCATGGGTACGTTAACAACCACCCGTACAAGCGAGTATACAGTTGAAACTGTAGTACGATGGAAAAACACAGGTATCGGCTGTGATATTCATGCAGGCATGGCCAACAGCTCCTCAAAAAGGGAGGTCGATCTATCCCTGTGACCGCGCGCGCAAAATTATCGGCGCATCAAAATTTAACATACATTTGGGGTAACTTGGCCAAATAACAATTTAGGAAGAAATTGTGCATCAATCAGTGTTTCCCATATTAGAATGATAAGAGTCTATGTCGCATAAGACTATATATCGCCGAGGGTCATCTACGAGATCTGATTGGCTCGGTTTACCCCGAAGCCAGGTTTCGACTACTCGCAAGTGGCATCGTTGAATACCATACTCCGCTGACATTGGTCAGTGCTTCATGTCGGTCGATCTGCTCAGTGTCTCCGTAAGCTTCTCTAACGATGAATGGACTTAGAGGTCCATTTTGAAGTTGAATGTCTCTGTTGCAGTGCAACATTAACCTGGACATGTCGATTGAGCAATGCATGTTGCTTCAGTGGCGAGGGCTCCACCATATGCACATACGCCTTTAACTCCGATTCATACGTCATTGGAATTACGACAAATAGTTCATTCTCGCTTCTGTGCGTCGCTTGGGAAATATTGGTTCATGTGTTGCCTCTTTGGAGTTATGTGTCTTTCAGTCCGACCGTCTGATGATTCCACCCCCACCCTGAAGACCCCAGCTTCGAAGTAGAACCCCTCGCTAGGGTGTCAACACATTGGTCCAATAGATCCTTTATCGCACTTTCCATGCCGCTGGACTCGACACAGTGGCGGGGACATTTGCAGCAAGATGGGCGTCTGATTTTCCTTCCACCCGTCCTTTGTGGTTCTCTGCTGCCCTAGATTCGATGCTGCAATCAGTCTGGATGTTCAATTACATCCCCTCTGGAGTTTATTGGTAACCGGGCTGTTTCTGCACTGACAGCCTTGAGGTTCCCTGTTGCCGGCATTCCTGTGGACTAGTTGAATGCTGGAAAACGACCAATCAGACCGGACGATCTTTTTTTTCCATTTCATTTCACAGTCTAACGAGGACGACTTTTGAGTCATGTCAGTGTATTGTAGCGCAGTTGACCGAATTTATTGTGTCTTGAATGCCACGCCTACGAGCATCTCGTGCAGCACCCCTCCTGAAATACTATGAGGACTGTTAAGAATGCAAGTGTCATCCGCGCCCTTTGCCTGACTCTTCGCTTTTCACCGATGCCGCTCAATTTTTCATTTCATACAAGTCCCAACATTCCCAACGTTTCTTTCACTTCAATTGATGTATGGTACGGTATAGTAATGCTCGCAATTTTAGTTTTCAGTCGCACTTATCAGGTTCGCAACCAGCCGAAGGCAGTTCAACTAGTTTGTCTAATATCGTCGTTCCAAGGTCGCCAGAAATGGCTGCTGTGCTGTATTGACCTTGCTTGCGACCAGGCTTTGCAGGCTTTGCAGGCTTTGCAGGCTTTGCATCTGCATATGGTTCCCATCCCATAGCACAATTCATTCTGTGATAATTACTAGATCGCAAACTTAGCTTCATGTCAGTGAACTATGTGTTTGACAATGTACCTAGACTGCGAACTATCGTGCATGACTTTGTTGGCAAAGATCATCAGAAATATCGCTCTCGCCTCAGCTTCACATCGGTGAACTGAGGGAGGTGCAAGATGAACAAAATGCAAGATATTATATTCGAGCATTGAGGTCCAAGTGCATAGTGCACAAGGCCGAAGCAATCAAAGTGAGTATCAAAGCGTATAAGATGGAGAAAAGAAAAGAATATTCTGGCCACACCACCTTGATCCCATAGTGGCTGAAGGCCACTCTAAACGCCTAAGTAGCTGTTGAATTCCCAAGTAATTCTCCTGTTTTTTTGGGGGGCATTCTAAAACAATCGGTGGCCCAGTATTTCTGTTGGGCAGGAGAATATTGCTTGCCACAGCGGTAAGCGTGCCGTCCTTGGAAGACTTGCTCTTCCTCTGGAACTCTGGGATTAGGAGTTCATCGGGAGGGGAAGAGCGTCTGAGGGTCTGGGTCGGTTCCGGACCCGGGGAGGATGATAAGAGCCTGTGACGGCTCAGGGCTCGTTGAAGCGCTGTGCGCTTCTGTGGGCTTGCAGTCTGCAGGTGCCAGACTGCTGTCAACCCGGTGTGGAAGTGGTTGGGAGATAGTCGTTTGGACCGTCTCTAACATTTAGAAATGAAAGGAAATGGAAGAGGCCGGGAGTTTAACGGTCCCAGAGAAAATCGAAGCACAAAGCACTTCGGTGAGTTGGCAGCCAGGCCTCCATCAATTTGGCCCGGAACCAACGTAGGACGTGTCACCTTCATCGTTCCTAGGCGTACAGATGACACTTGAACAGTGGTAGGGGCCACTGGACAGTTTGATCTATAAAAGGTCAAGTGCACTGGTGCTCAGTGAGCTGTGGGCTGGTAAACGCTTTTCCCAACTTAGAACCGGTGGGGAAGTGGCTGTAGAAACTGCCACTAGCCTCTTGGAACGAGAGGAAAGGATAGGCGCCGTGGATCTGACAGCCCCAGAGAAAATCGAAGCACGGAGCGCTTCGGTGAGCTGACACTCAGCAAATGCTGAGCCATTGTCCCCACGTGGAACCGGTGGAGATGGTCATACGAACCGTCCAGAACGAGAGGAGATCGGGTTTCGGAGAGTGTGCAGAAAGTAAAGTGGAATGAATTTACCGATTCAGGCTCTGAGCGTTGAGAAAATCCATATGTATTCATATGCGTGTAGAGCTACATGTGCCGATAGTAGCTGGAAGAGGACAGAGGGTGTGCCTCTTGGCGGAGACGCGGTGTTCTGGAGAAATGTGGCGGGTTTCTGTCTGTCACGGATACAGCGGCGGAACGCTGCCCTTGTGGTAGAAGCTCTGTCTGCGCAGCATTTTGCAAGTTGCTGCTGGAGAGGCAGGTGTGAGAGGGGCGGGACTGGTGATTAGATGATGTTGGTGAGTTTGTTAACTGCAGTATCGATGGCCTGCTGCGTGGGAGCAATGGGTGCCCAATCCCCCTGAGAAAGCTTCCCAGTCTGTAGATGACCAGTTGTGTCTGGGTCAGGAAAAGACGTGCGAAAGACTTGAGGGTGGGAAAAAGAGAAACAATATAAACAGGGCGCTAAGGAGTTCCGGGCTAGGAAGTGACCTTGCAAGCAAGGCAATGTTGCAACAACATTACCCTTCCATGAACCGTGCGGCCGCTGAGGGTTCTCGGGCTTTCGGTACATTCATGGACACTGGGAGTGTTGGAGAGGACAACCCTGGGCAAGCTCAACGTCACGTCCCAAAACCGTCTCTCGTTTCTGGCGCAGCCGACAAGGTCACTGCGCAGAAACGACCTACGGATGAACCCATCGGTCCCTTGATCGCTAAGGTTGACATGTTTTTACCATGACTTGTGCGTTAAACTTGGTTCTCATTGTTATCGTTCACAGCCTATGCCTCGTAACTTGCGTTTAACCGAAAAGACCTCGTCCAACGCGAAGGCGGTGCCTTTGACAACCCCAAGTGTGGCTAAGGAACCACCAGCCCTAACCCCTATGGCTCTTGTTGAGCCTCAGTCATTAAGCAAGGTCCAGGCAGGCAGTACTTTTGAGGAGCCCCAGCCGCTGCTGCCATTTAACCTCATGAAGCATTCCCAGCCTGCAGTTGGGCTGCCTACATCTCCTTCTCCACCCCTCTCCGAGATTGGTCTGTTTGGTTCGAGGTCATTGCTCGAGCGATTAAATCCGGCGAGGCTCCCATTGTCCACCCATCTTACCTCGGAGCTGAGCATTTCCCAGAGCAAAGGAGGAAGGGGTTTTGGTTCATCCCGAGGCCGTGGAGGGACTTTTTCGAGTCTCCCTCCCTTCCATGCACGGCCTCATCTGAGAGGTGAACTTCCATATGCTCGTCGGGCACGAGCACCGCGTCAGGGTGACCTGTCACCTCCGAGGCCCGCACCACGTCTCCCAGTATTGCCTGTTTGTGGAAGTCCATTGCGTTCACGTTCGCGTTCATCCTCGCGTCCTCGCTCTCGCTCACCTGCCCCTTCCAGAAGTCTGCACTCCCAGTCAGGAATGCGTTCTCGCTCTCGCTCTCGTTCTCCTTTCTATTCTCACTCTCGTTCCCGTTCCCGTCCTTGTCCCCGCTCTCGCTCCCAGTCTCCCTGTGGGTCTCAGTCTCGTGCTCGCCCACCTTCTAGCCCCCACTCCCACAGCAGTCCAGCAAGGCATTCGCAGGAGCAGCAAGTCGCTAGTGGCTTGCCTTGCTTGGTTCCTTTTGTGCGGATTCCCGCGCACAAGTGGTTCAAGGTCGAAGTGTCTGCTCAATGCTGGGATGCAACACTGCCGCATCACCTTAAGCCTGCGAACCTCGCTTCTCAATATCGGTCGCGTGGTGTTTGGGGCGTTAAAGCAAACATGCTTAGACTTTCTTTTCGGAAGGATTTAAAGGGGAATAGCACTCCTTACGCCTGGAGACACACGTTTTTGCTGAAGGAATTCGCTCTCGTGGATCCTTTCAAGCAATTTGTTTTCACCACAGGTCATTTTTTCGATGATCACACGAGCAGCATGCCTCTCCCGAGTTTGAAAAGTATTGCGGCTTTCACTTCCGCTGACGACCTGGTCTACATCTCATGTGCCTTCGAGCATGCTGTTGACAAACACGAGCTAGCTCTATTTCGTCAATTGGCCCCTCCTCCACTCCGTTATGACGTGATCCCTGACATCTTGCTGGACTATTGGAGCTACCCACCAATTCCTGCCAGTTCTCAACAGGTCCTTCGCAAGCGGACGCTTCAGTCTTATACCTTCTCAATGTCCTGGCTATCAGAGCGTATTGCCGCATTGCCAAATGAACAGCGGACAATTCAGCTTCGGCGTTTTGAGATAATTTGCTGTGCTATTTGGTTATACTACAGTGCTGCTATTGATCGTAACACATACGGCCATATCAACTTTGTGGCTGAAATCTGGCCGGTTGAAGGTGGTGAAATGAATGCTTTCATTCGCCGCATTGCTACGTGGGCGAGGGAACATCATCCAGAGGTCACTATCAGCAGTCGTGGATCGGAGAAAGAGGAGCTTCGGTTCAAAAAGGGACTTTGGACTTTGCAGATTGATGCTGATCGCTCTGTTGGCGAGTTCTTGAGACCTCTGAGTTTGTAGTCTCATTTCTAATTGTATCTACTGTTCTAATTTACATAAGTAATACAAGTCTGCGATCGAGCACGTTTCCACATTGCAACACCTCAGGCGAAGGTATGCAAGCTGCAGCATCATCGCTGAGAGGCTGTCATTATGCCTTTGTTCTAGACCTTCATTGTAGGGATCCTCGGCCATGTCTTTGATGCATCATCACAGACTGACTGAGTTTTCTTGTTCAAACCCCCTCGCTCTCACACACTCCTTCACAAGCATCTGGTGTGTGCTTGCAATGCCGGACGTCGTGAAATCGCTTCACTTGTCCCTTACATTATTGGCTTGAAGAGCTTGGCAGTACAATGTTTGGCATTTTGCCCACATGTTCTAATAACGAGCTCGCCGTCTGCGTCCACCCCATTTCCCTCTCCTCGAAGTCATTCTTTTTTCCGTTTCATCCTCTCCATTTAGACAGTGTGTTTTTGCTTTAATATTCAAGCATAACTGACGTGCCGTCGGTCAGTCATCCATGCTCGCCACCTATGTTGTTGAATTTCAACACCCAGCATCATCCACCCGAGTGCCGATGCCAGTATGCCGGGTAGAAGACCTTCTGGGGTCTAGGGTAGACGAGTGTAAAGAGACGTCACCAAGTATCGCACACATAGAGCCTGAATCCGTTTTTGAGATGGATGTTACTGGCTGCATGGCCCACGACAGAGTCGAGAGAACTGCGACTCACGCATACCGTCATTGGTGGAGAATATTAGTCGAGGGTTGACGGTAATGACCAAGAGTTGCAACGGGAAGTACTCGCGATGGATGGGCCAGTCCCACGCTTCTCCCCAATGACGGATCGGAAGTGTCCAGAAGTAGCACATGCTGTGAGGCATCGAAAGCCGACGATGGAAGAGGGAAGTGATTCTTGATCAATTCAAGCGAAAATGGAGTGGTGCATTCGAAAGAACGATCGGAGACATGGCCTCGCAGATCGATGAAGATGTCACCCAGAACTTTGAGGGGAGAAGGGCCCATGTGGGACCTACCATTCGCGCGGATAAGTACAATCGATCGGGCCAAGAACACTTCTGCCTTTTGACGGGAAAGTATACGATAGCCTTGGCCTAAGACATGCCTCTTCAGCTTCCATGCGGAATAAAAACTCTCGTTGCATGAACAAGACAGGTCTCGCACCTCCGGCCTTATCCGTTGAAGGGGATCGACTCACTGCTTCGATTCGATATGGATAAGGATCTGTCTTCGCTCACGACGCTCCCGACACGAAGATGCGCAGCATAAATGTGGGCTAATGAATGTCCCGTCAGTATGCATAGGTGCCGTTTAAGTGAGGAATCATTCGAAAAGGGAGCTCAAAATCAGCAACCCTCAATCGGGCAGCTCTTAGATCTCTCAGCTGCAGTTGGACATCGCGTCACTGACTGTTAAGGCAGGAGGGCTCCTGATGCTCAGTAACAGGCCCATACCCTGTGTATATTTATGCTCCTGAGGCCATTGGGGCGTTACGTGTGTTGATGATGAAAGCTTGATACTGGAGGGCAACTGAGAACGAATTACCAAACTGGGCCAGTTACCAAAAGAGGACTGGAGTTCTGTCATGGAATGAGTGGCAGCTGTGCAGGCTCAGAGCTTCATTGGAAAACGAAATGGGATGCCGGACAATGAAAGCTGAGTGGCCAGAAGTTCAAACCTAGCTGCTCCGAGTGGCTTTTGGCATGAATTATTTTAAATTCTACGCTGGTTCCCTGTTCAAGAGGAGTGGGTGACCAACTGTGGACGTTGCTGTTGTTGTTGTTGTTGTTGTTGGTGATTCCGACATATAAAGGATGGGTGGAATTACTTTACCCACAGGGATGCACTGTTACGGCCCGCGGGAACAATCCAAGGTGCGAAGGCATGAAGCTTGAGGATGAGTCGACGTAAGTAAAGGATGTTGGTCAGCGAGTGTTGAAGGTATGGGTGGCTGTGATAATACAATTGCTTTAGGGGTTCAGGACAGCCTCCGGGAGTGTGGAGGATGACCAGCGTTTTCCTTTTTTGTCGGGATTCCTTAAGCTTCCACATTTAATAGGGCACTGACGTAAGCGCTCTGCCTTGGCCATTCAGTAATCATCTCAAAGTTCTGGAGCTTTCGAGCGCTGACTCAGGCGCTTACGGATGTGGGGGCACACGTATGCCCTCTCTGGAGATATATAAGAGATGCCGCTGCCAGTCTTCAGACCCCTTTTTTACACATTCAGCATGTACTCCCATTCTGATTACTACCATGCTCCTCACCCTTCTGCACCAAGGCGCTTGTCCCATCCTAACGATTTGAACGCCTTTGCTGACCAGCTCGAAGCCCAGGCAGCTCGAGCTCGGGCAGCTGCTTCCTTTACCAGAATTGATTCATTCCCTGACCGTTACGAATGGCAGTACTCTAATTCGCCAACCTTCCGCAACTACAGAGATGATGCTCATGGGCGACCTATCCCTGTAAGTTGACCCTTCTAAGATGTCAAGTCCTTGCGTTAACATGCTCTTTCGTTGTAGTGCGAATACCACCCAGGACCCGAATACAGGCATTCCCGTGGCTACGACTTCTACGACGGGCCCCGGTACATACCCAGCGCACAAGGCTGCCCACGTCCATCTCGCTATCCTCAGCCCTACTTTGAGGAGAATTATGACGACTATCCCGAGCGACCTTCATGTCCGGGACCTGCCTGTTCACGCCCCTGCCGATCGCACATCTCCCGCCCACCCCAGCCTTATTTCGAGGACCATGGCGAGTTTTACGAGCGACCGCCGTACTGGGGATCTATCGGTTCGCGTCAGTGCGGATCGCCGCCTCAATGCGGGTGCTCTGGGGAGCCTGAACAATGCTCCGATGTTTCGTGGGTGGAGTTCGACCCATCGACGTTCGCTGCAGCGCTCGTCCCTCGTTTAGACCCTGGACAGGGCCCGCGTGGTCTAGCTCGCTCCCATGGACCCAAGTGTGCTGACAGGTCCCAACCAGGTTCACACGAGGACGTTCCGTCCGCGGTATCAGGATTGCTAGGCCTTCCGGAGAAGAAAAGTTGCGAGGCCGTATGTCCCTTTCAGTTTCTGTTATGCTTGAGTGTGGAATACTGATCACCCCGGTATATTAGGTTTCTCGCCCTGTTCAACGCCAACACTGTGCGCGTCCACAGGTCGGGCCTGTTCTTCAGGAAAAGGATCTGCAAGTGCCTTCAGCGCGTGCCGCTGTCGACTTGAATGACTTGAGTTCTGTCATCCAATCCTTCTTTGTAGCCCTCAATGGTGGGTCACAGGAAGCTGCGACCCAAGCCGAGCACCCACCAACATCCCAGCCGACAATGACTGTGCCTTCGTGGGCCTCTGTCCATCCCGACGTACCCAAAATCCCCAAACAAGCTGAAGGCCCAGTGGGGTGCACATACGCTGTTCCTGCAACAGCCCAACTCCATAACTCAGCCCCAAGCCCAGAAAGCGAAGAACATCGTCGATCGGATGCTAGCGTGGAGGCCCGACACATCATGGAGGCGATCAAACGTTCGTTGGATCCCAAACACAATGCGCGCCCAATACACCCAACCGTTCACTTCGCCCAGAAGGGTAGCATTGCGACTCAGAATGGCGCTTCCGTGAGTGCACCAACCCCTGTTGTATCGATTGTGCCTACGCCCGCACGCCCTGTCACTACTGCCTCCGAACTTGCCCGAGCACGTCCATCGGCCCGCTCACCGTCTCCTTCACTTCCAAAACCGCCGATGGAAGCCATCGAAGCTATTGAGCAGGAGTTCGTTGACTTGGAGTACAAGTTCCAGTTTCCAACTACAGTTGACTTCCTTTCCAGTACCGCGCCTACGCGATCCTTGGCCTACACTGCGAATAACATGCCTCTGCGCATTTTCGAGCATGCGTTGACGTCCCTCTTGACGCGACTGGATGCTATTGAAAGTGCTGGCTCGACGGAAGTCAGGGATGCCAGAAAGGATCTGGTGCAGAGGATTGAGGGGGTTCTTAATGAACTCGAGTCCAAGAAGTTGGGGGTTTGGCAGCAGCAAAATAAGGATGAGGATGCATCGGCCAAGGTGTACGAGCCTCATTCTGAAGACGATCCTGCAGACGAAGTCAAGCAAGAGGCCGAAAAGGAGTCGAAGGACGACACGCCCACCGACGACATCTCTTCGTCTCCAGAAGCTGTTGATGCGGAGGTCGGAGAAGTTTCCGTCGTGCCAGTGTTGGCTCCCTTGACTGTAGAATTGTACGCCCCTTCTGATGTACCGACTCCTATCGATGTTGAGAAGCTCACGTCGGAGGATGCCGTGGTCGGTGGGGAATTCCCTCCGAAGGCGGATGATGTCGAAGACCCGGAGTTACCTTCTTATCCACGTGTTCCGTCCTATCCTCCTTTCTCCAATATCGAGGACGCAGTTTCGTCTCTGACGTCGTCGCCTGTGCATTTGACTTCCGACCTCGATTCGTCCGATGATGGAACGGCGGAGAGAGTGAGGTAGGCACTGAAATAGACCGAGGAGTCAAAATGATCTGCACTCGATTCTTGTGGATTGTCACAATTCTGATTTGTTCCTTGTACGATCAGTCGTCTATGTGTACGCGAAAGCTCACGGACTTCGGTACCTACATAATATATATTTTACGGTCCACTGTCTACTTCGTGATTTCCGTGGGCTCTACCAATCCTTGATCTGCAATTTAACGACCCTATCCTCAGACTCGCACCCCGTCGTTTTCGCTCGTGTTGGTCCTCTACCAACGCGCTCTATTCACTGAGAGTCATGTGGCAGCGGGATTCCAGTGCATTAACAAGGTGATAAGCGCATCACATGAATTCAGTGGCTGAATTTCAACAGGCATGCGCCTGAATTATCCAGAAGATAATCTCCTGCATAATCTGCACCTGAGCTGTTTGTGTGCATCAATAAACAAAACGGTTGGATTCGGCGTGGCTGCTGAAGTGCGAGTTTCAGAATATTAACAATGGCTAAATCACACATTAAACAGTTAGCCAAATATACTCGAGAATGAGCATACATGCACGCGTGCCGATGATTCACGCTGGTACTTACTGTAGGATTACGACCATTAGTTCATTCCCACGGTATCCGGGAGTTGCCGGAGGGTGCAAATCAATTCAATCCAAAATCTTCGTGGGACATGGGTGTCAAATGTTGCGGTTAAGCCGTAACAATGTGACGAACTTATGGTCATAATGGTGCAGTATCATCTCATCGCAAGCTCTCCAGTTAATTCTTTAGTGCCTGCTTAACGATTTCCCGTGTTGTCCAATTAGCGGCAAATTGGCACATGAACAGATACAGATTCAACAAAATATGTCTACCAAAAAAAAAACGATTCTCAGTGAATGAGGTTGTTCAGTTAAACTCTCATTCCGGACTTTGCCTCAAATTTTGCAAATAGCAATAGCAACAAGATGAACATGTGTTTGGTGCGGCGTTGATAAGGCCTCATGCAAACATCCTTAAACTAGCCAATCGCTGCTCTCGGCAGCGGGGGAGCAGTACAAAAGTATCAGCCTGGTGTATGACGAGCAACAGCAACCAAGAACGGCATTCTTTGCAGATGCATACAAATGGGAGCGATGGTGGCAGTCATAAATGCAAAGCTTCGAGGGCAAACAGTGAGTTTAACGGTTCAGAGAAGCATAGTCCATATACAGCGCGAGAATGTGGAGAGCTACCCTCACCGCCGCAGGCCGGTCACAGTGTATACAAGCGCATGGCCAATCTAAAGAGAACTTCCCTTCGGAGTCTAGGCCAGTGTCACACGACAGATGATATAAATGTTTGGTATGCCTGGGAAACAACCATGGGTTGGCTGGCAGGATTAAATGCTCAGGACAATGTCTAGTTACTGTATGGCAACCCTTGGCGGCCGAAAAGGAACACATCTCTACCATAAAGACCGACGGGGGCTCGATGAGACTGTAAGAGCTACCAGCTAAGTGTGGCTTTTGATGACAAAAGCATGGTTCCGTCCTTTTTGGGGTTTGGGGGGGTTGGGATACCATTGGAATTGGCTCGGTTACACACCCACTGGGTTCTAGAAGTAGAGTTGCAGGCATGACTTTTCTGAGGCCAGGCAACTCACTTGAGCAATACGTTCGGCTAGCTGCCGTGAGGACTTTACGCTCGACGATCTTGCGCCGTTGAAAAAGTCCCTATATACCCGATTGAACGTTGCAATCCGATTTCGTATTTCGAATGTGAGCGGGAGCAACAAGTTCGAAAGCATTGTAGAGTTTACATCTGACTCGTTTGCCTGTTTGAGATGCCACTGAGATACGACGAGGTCCAATTCATCGCGTTTCGGGTAAAATCACCGTCTCTGCGAACCTTTTCGGGCTCCCCAGTTGAAGCCTGTGGACAGGCTGCTCAACAGCGACGGGCTCGACAGCAGTTCAGGTAGTTACAAAGTGGTCACAACAATGTATTCGTCCAATCTGGAGGTGTTCTAGATTATTATTGGTCTGTAGAACCAATAACGGATATGATCAACTTGGAGAAGCTTCCCGAAAATGGGACGGTGCTTCATCTCTGGCTTGATGACCAGAAGATAACACCGCTGGCTAGAAGCCGGAAATGGCATTTTGGTGGATAATGCTATGTTCCAAGAAGGAAAACTAGTCATGAGGATTTTTGTAACCAGAGCCTCACCATCTCAAGCAACCGAACCATGCATAATCCCAACGCATGTGTGAGTCTGGCTACTCAGACAACACTGTCGCCGAGGGGAAATATACTTGCCAGGGTGACCATAGTGGTCAGTTCAACACTTGACGGAGCCGTAGTCTGAGAGTGACTCAGTCATCATAGAATTATTCAGGGGACATCTTGCTTGACGTGCTTGTCTTGCCAATCGATGAAGTGATTGACTATTTTAGCGCAAACACTGGCTTCCAGCCCTCACACTTTGTTCCATCGCGTAAGCTTCAGACTCATCTCACGAGAAAACAACTTACTCAGGGGTAACAGCCAACACAATTTCTTTCGAGCAAGCTCGCTACCAGGCTCAATCGATTTTGCACGGTAAAATTGTTGTGGCCTATGAGCTTTGGACGTCCCTAGATGTGAAATGCAGCATTATACAAAAAATTGACACTAACTGCTTTTCTTGATCTAGGCGCTGCGGATCCATCATCCTACCGATCAGACCAGGGACCTCGGTTTATACTTCCCGATGCAAAGTACGCTGGCAGAAGGGTGAGAATCCCTGCCAGAATCCGAGAGTTGCTTACACACTTTACTGTGTAATAGTGGGGACGGCTTCCAGAACATTGTGAGACGAGCCATGAATAGGACAATTCGTGAAGGTTTCGAGAACACCGTAAGTGACGCACGTGGCATACCAATTTACATTACTCAATTCTCCTAGGTTGAGGATGCCCGCGCAGCAATGGATCTGTATCGATCATGCGCAGCCAACTGGGAGGCGCTCATCGCATCCTCAATATGGCCATGCCTTCTCGCTCCGGAGCAGTTTAGGCAATGGTACTTGTGATACCTATTCTGGTTACCACATGATCAACTCATTTAAGATGAACCGGGATGCCGCTGTCAATATACGATGGGGTGTTCTGGATGCAACTGGACTTCACCCGTCTTGACAGCTATTCATTAGTGATCACAGCCATCCATGTTCATCACATTTTTCTTCGTTTCTGAGTATCAATGCAATGTTGACTCGCCTTGCCGCGGCTGAATAATTCCCGCCAAACTGGTGCATTGGAAGCGAACGGTAAATGTCTCCAGTGAAACCCATACTATCGGTTGGCGGCCCCACTTTTCAGTAACATAATCGGGAAACTGGAAGAAAGCGCCAGATGCGATCCTTTCTACCCATCCGCTAGATAAACAATCTCAACTTGCCCTCTAGTGGTATTAAACAAAATCCCGTCATTGGGCTTATATTTATTCCGACATACTCACAGCGGCGACTGAGTAGCAACGCCTGACTTTCCAGCATGAGAAAACTCAGAATGAAATCCTCGTTTGCTCACGTCCAAGTGATGAATGACTGTGTTCCCTTATCTGTAGAAACACACGTTCCTTGTAGATGCTAGATAGCCATTCGTCCAAGCATCAATTCGTTGATACCCTTCCAAACTATTCAACGTCCTTAGCGATCAACCACCAGCGGCCATTCTCGTAGACGCCTTAGACTATTGTAAACTGTTTATTGTACGATCCTGTCAGAATGAATGAGCCGAAAGCCGATGCCTGCGTAAAAACTCTGAGGATGAAAGATTCCTCAGTCATAAGGTGTGCAGGAAAGAACATGGTTTGATCCCAAGACGTCCGACGACAGCAGCACATCACCAGAGCATTCTCCCTGGAACACTTATTTGGCTGGCGGAAGGCTATGGCGACCAGTTTGTGCCACCTGTGCATCCAGCAAATGATAGCAACCTGAGATGGAATTGATGGAATTTGACCCGGAGGTGCCAGCAGGCCGGTTTCAGCTAGCGCACGAAGCCTACACTGCAGAGAGTGCCCACTGCTCGTTGCAGCGGCTGGGGAGCATCGTGGAAGTTGGCAAGTCTGGGTAAAAACAAAAAGAAAAACCCTTGCACAGGAACCCCGTGACACCCCTAAACGACGATGCTTAGAAGCCACATATAGTTGGTGTACGTGTGCCCTCGCCGAGTATCAAGGTTCAGCGAGCAAGTGTGACATTCAACTACAGAGTGAAACAGGAGAGCCCCTGACGGGACCAGTGCATATTCTCCAATCATGCAGCTGCATGTACATACAACGCCGGAACCTTCCAGCTCGATGAAGTACTGCAGTGTCATCAAGACCTGCACACGACAGGCTGAAGCAGCCTCTTAAGAGTTTCGCTCGTACGAGGGTGCCGAAATCGTTCTTGCTATCACAAACCCTATCCTCCGTACGTACTATAGTGTTGACGTCGTCGTCACTTCATCCCCTTCGTCCGATTCGGGGCCGACGAGGTGAATACTTCCCAACGCGCCCAGTGAATTGCTATTTTGGCTTTGGGTTGTAACCTTCCACGGCCACCTCCCGCTGAGGATGATGAAGACGATGAGGACAAGGGAGATGGGGAGAAGGAAGGAACCGCTGGAGAGAGTGTTGCATAGTAGTAAGAAGATTTAAGGGATTCCCAACTTTAAACACCAAGGGGAAGAAATCTGGTGGGTGGGGGGAACGATAGGGGGTAGAGCTTGAAGAAGGAAATGGTGGCGAAAAGCGGCGCGCGCCAATTTCACTCGCTAGGGTAAGCGCGGAAACAGATGTCGCCGTTTTACATTATTACGTAACAATCGCTCACTCGGCCACTTTTTGTTACTGACATGAAACATTTGTATCAGAGTAAGATTTTTGTTTCCAATGTACAGCGCGATCTAACAAGGAAAATGCTAATGAAGTTGCGCTTCGAACGTACGCATGTTTTCCAACCGTTTGCGCTGTTCTCTTCTTCATCGACGCACCCCATGGACGGTTTAACTCTTCGAACAATCGGAGGCTAGTGCAAGCAGAGGATGGATGGCTTCAGAAGCTTTGGATGTCCCCAAAGATGAATGTCGATGGACGACTGGGATGGATGATCATGGAGTTGCCTTCTCCCATCATGTTCTGCTTGGCGTTCTGGGCGCGCATGGAAGGCTTGGACTCTTCCGGTCCCCCGAAACAGGCATTGTTCCTTGTCGTATTATACGTCGTACACTACCTCAATCGGGCTGTGATATCCCCTCTGCGTACCGCGTCACGCTCACCATCTCATATTATCATCCCAATCGTATCCATTCTCTTCAACGTGCTGAACGGTTCGCTCATAGGCACATATATCGCAGCCCTGTACAACGCCTCCAGGACTTCCCCAACTCCATCTTCATACCCTGGGCCTGCATTCCTTGGTGGCATCTTACTCTTTGTTGCCGGCTTCGCCTCCAATGTATGGCATGATGAGGTTCTTTTGAAATTACGGAACAACTCTCACAACGGACCTGGCTCGAGCGAGGAACGATATAAGATCCCTTATGGAGGGCTGTATCGTTTCATCTCGTGGGTTTTCAATCATATTTCTTTACGAGGTCTTTTGATGAGAACTTCCTTACAGGTTTCCGAACTACCTATCAGAATGGTAGCTACTGCCTTCCACTGATGGTCCTTAGTCTGATATTCCCTTGTTAGGCTGGAATGGATTGGATATGCGGTTGCCGCCACTTCGTTGGCTTCCTCGGTTCGCCAATCACTAGTTGAGCCATATGGCCTTGGAAAGGCAGGGTGGTATACTCCTCCATGGATGTTCGTCGCGGCAGAAATTGCAGCAATGCTTCCCCGCGCAGTAAGAGGTCATCAGTGGTATCGTGGTCGCTTCGGGGAAGCGTACCCATCTAGAAGGAAGGCTGTTTTCCCTTTTCTTTTGTGATATCCTTGCAGAGTTCTTTCCTCCGAGAGAATAAGTGCGCACGGCTGTTCAAAGACATATCCGAGTCCCTGGGGTCGTTGCAATACTCTTGGGCTTGGGGAACGATAAGCAGGCCCGCGAACGGATTCGTGTCATGGATCAGTGCGAAAAGAAATTAACATTCGTCCATAGCAAATGCGCACGTAACTCTGAAAGTCCGGGGTAACCACAAGATAAATCTCGCACTGTGGCTTTATCATTCCCAAAAAGAAGATACTCGACAATGGGTTTGCAACACGTTGAGCGCAGACATAGTTGTACATAAGCAATAAGGTTGCCGCAAGTGAGCAAGGCGCGGCGAGCTAATCTTGCGACCCTGGGTACGCATCATTGAAGTTGAAATCGTTCATCAGACACAGTTGACCAACCGTACTGATTCAGAGCGAGATGGACACCTTTGCCTGCATATAGCTCGAACGTGCGCGATATTGAAAATTAATAATAAGATGATAATAAAGGTGTCGGCCCTCCTGTGTCATTCCGTGTGTATAATTAGCCCACAGACTTCAGGCTGCTCCTCAGAGCGCCGAGGCAGAGGTCTTTGGAATAAATAAAGCGGTAAAATTAGTCCGCTCTAAGTGTACCCCTTCGCCCAGATGTTCAGACATTGTGTTGGTTTTCTGAACCTTCCGGCAGAGACGGGAACTGCCGTCTGCTGCTCAACCTCAATGATGGTAATCGGTCGCCACGTTGTCGCGATGCCAGGCCCCGGCGGGCAGCACCAGTCCAACGCAATACGATGTGGAGCTGTTCGCAAAGGTCAACGAAGTGCGTGGACCTCTGTGAGCAGTACCATTAGTCGTGCGTGACTGTCGTCGGCGGCGGCTCAGCTAATATACATGTGCCATGTTAAGGGCAAACACCTGTCTGAATTGAGCCCTCAGTATCTGGGGGGAGGTTTGGCCGCCAGACCAGCTTCCCCAAGACATGTTGGGCACCCAAGATAACTTCGCTTAGGTGGCCATGACGTTCTCATGGCTGAGACGTACGCGCCTGCGACTCGGAGACTGGGTCATTGTCTGACGCAACGTAAACCATCTGCTTTAACGATGAGTTGCAGCGATTTTTAATGAGGCATATTTTTCCGGCACGGACATATGGGCGAATCAATCCGTCAGCGGTAACCGCAGCGCCTGAAAATCAATCAACTATCTGTGTCTGAGTCAGTGACCATTGACTAACTTGTAGAAGGCATTGAACTCCCAGTGACAATTGATACGGCTATTCCGCACGAAGCCGGCGGAAGAAGTAGGGGATCTGGTGCCTTCGACGAGGTAGCGAACCCAAACTACCATATCTCTCCATATGAAGATGTCGAGGGTTGCTTCCCCGAATAATCCCCAGTCTTGGGAAGAAACAGCGCCGAACGAACACAGATGTTGACTAGGACGTTACAATTTGGATAGCAAGCCAAGATACGTGATGGGTGTTTCCACGAGTCAATTTTTGGCAGAGAATGGTGGAGCCTGGAAGGTGATGATGATGCCATTTGGCTTATAGCCACTGGCCAGACAGTCGCAAGATGACCGAGGAAGGGAGAATTGATGTAATTACGTAAACGGGAGGATGCTATGAACGCTCAAGGGTTCGAGCAAGATACACGGTGGTACTCCACCTTGACAGAGGAACATCCGGCAACTTGGAACGTCTTAGCGATGTTTCCGACATGTAATCACGCCTCCTCAAACCAACTGGTTGCTTCTAAAAGCTGTCAGCCATGCTTGCGCCCCCGCCGAATTCGAACTCAATCGTCAAGTGGTGCAATTTTTGCCAAAGACTGTGCGCTGAGCATACCTCGAATACGATAGCGGGGGTGTGAGTGCCCTGTTGTCACCATGAGCGCCGTCTTGAGGTACACATCAAGCCCAAAAGCTGAAGGTGGTGCGGGACGTCCGTACGGTTGTCGGTGCTAAGGAGCTTGCAGTGATGGGGGTCTATTGAAGAACGAGATACTACACTCGCGCACCGGCGTTAGCTGCGATAATTGCTCTGCAAATCATCCATCTCCAATAATCAATATCTTGGGCTGGACGGTTTGACACTTGAACGCCTATTCACGGTTAGCCAATCACTCAACTCCTGAGACTAATAAATTTCCTAGCCGAGCCTCCTGCCACGAATCACCAGCCAAGAGTCACCAGAAAATAGTTGGCCATGCGTGGTGTACTGTAAGTATATAAGCATATGTTGAACTGTCTGAATTAATCGCGCAGGGACACGCATACATATGAATAAAGCGTAGCGGGGCTCATACACCTATCCTAACGACCTGTGATCTCTCAGCCAGTCATGTCTGTCAATTAATTCTCTGACACAATCGAAGAGATGAATGGATTTGGTGGCTACCGACCGGGAGAGTAAACGTGAACTCAGCTCGAAAGAGTTAACGGCATTGGTTGATTTCTGGTAAGACGTCCGCAAAGTTTTCCCTTTTCCCTCAAGGTTCAAGGTGACGATGATGCCAGAGCCCTCACGGCCATCCCGGAGTCATTGAGCAACTAGGTTGCATGCATCAAACACTTTCAGTCCAGTCCATCTGTAGATAAGTTGCCAAGCAGTAAGTTGTTGGCACCGGCAATGAGCGCATGAACACGGCCACGGGTCCGGAAATCGGAGAGAAAGATTTATGGTCGGTGTAGTGGTTAGATTTCACCCGTCTCCTCACGTCATTTGGCTGTGTGGACAGAAATACCTCCATTGGCGGCTTCGACCACCTGATCCGCCAATTTGAGCATTGCGGGAACCCTAACATGCAGCTCACTAAAGGACAGTGTAAGTGCTCTTGGGGGCTAACATTGCCAGGGATTCCCAGAAGCCTCTTGGGAATGTGCGACGACCTGCATGGAGCGCGGCGTTAAGTCCCCATGCAGCACTTGGCACCTGGCACTGAAGCAGCAGATATTTCCAATAAATAACTATTTATTTTTCGTTTGTCTAATGGATGCAAATGAGTGACGGAAGAGCAAGTGATGAGACAGAGGAGCGCACTTATATGTGAAACGTTTCCGAGTCGGGGAAAACTCCCCTAGTTTGTGTCCCACCATTTCCTGTGTTATGTGGACGGGGATATAGTCCTTCCCGTTATAAACTCGGAATCTAGCTCTGCCAGAAGGGCCCGAGTAAGTAGAAGGAGACAAGGCCCTCATGACGAAAGCATACCCAACAAAAGTGGGAAGTATGGTACATGAGCGCACGCGGGTCTTTATTGGGATGCCAGACTGTTTCGCCTCTTGGATGTTGGGAAATGAGACAAAAAATGGGCCTATAGTAGTTATTAATCCCTCTCACCTCACCTAAGAGGAATGACCAACAGACCTTTCCAAGACGATCGTGAGCGTGCTATCGATGCCCAGAACATAGTTGGTGAGTCAGGGAAGTCTAAAAGTCTGCTTTGTCCTAACACGTGACGCGTTTCCTCTGATGCCTGTCAGCACCAACGATCCGGACAAATGGATAGCCCAATTACTAGAATGCAAGCATCTCTCCGAGCCAGACATGAGGTCCTTGTGTGAGAGAGTACGAAATATTCTTATGGAGGAGTCAAATATCCAACCAGTTTCAACTCCTGTCACCGTTTGCGGCGATATCCACGGCCAGTTCTGGGATCTGATAGAGCTTCTTCGGAAAGGCGGAATGGTCCCTGAGACCAGTTATATATTTATGGCGCGCCTGTTGTTAATGGGCGCGGTTCGTGGGGCTAATTGCATTACACCGGCAGGGAGACTTCGTCGATCGCGGTTATTACAGCTTGGAGACTGTCTCCTTGCTGCTTGCGTTGAAGGCAAGGTGTGCTACATATATATTTTAATATGGAAGCATATAATTGATGCTGGCCTTAGATACCCAGACAAAGTAACATTACTGCGAGGCAATCATGAAAGCAGACAGATAACTCAAGTGTATGGTTTTTATGGCAAGGCTCATTCTCAAGCGTGTCCCATGCGTAGTTTTAACTGAGTTTCCAGACGAATGCCAGACCAAATATGGAAGTCCAGCTGTATGGAAAGCATGTTGCGGCGTGTTCGACCTCATGAACTTGGCAGCCGTGCGTGTGCCAGTTTATGTGCTCGGATATACCGTGAAAGTTTGTGAAAACATCCTAGATAATAGATGGGACAGCATTGTGCGTCCATGGAGGGCTTTCGCCTGATATAAGAACGTTGGACCAAATACGCGTTATTTCTCGAGCACAAGAGATACCACACGAGGGAGCATTCTGTGGTATGTCCTTTTTGACTTCACTACTAAACCAGGTATTGATGCGAATATAGATCTTATGTGGTCTGATCCCGATGAGGTTGAGACATGGGCTGTCAGCCCCAGAGGAGCAGGGTGGTTATTTGGTGCTTCTGTCACTAATGAGGTTTGGACCCGATTTCCCCCACCACTTTGTACTCTAATTTTCTTATTCAGTTTAACCACGTAAACTCTCTTACGCTAATTGCCCGCGCACATCAATTGGTGCAGGAAGGATACAAATACATGTTTGATGAATCTCTCGTCACCGTGTGGTCTGCGCCAAACTATTGCTACCGATGCGGCAATCTTGCAAGCATTCTCACGCTTAAAGATGACGCCGATGGAGGGAGATCTTTTATAGTATATAGTGCAGCACCAGAAAACGAGCGAGACCGAGGAATGGGAGTAGGCGCCACAGGCGGCATATTTACAGGACGAAGAATGGTACGTGGCTTGCATCAGGAGTGCTCCATTCTCGTGCTTATTCTTATTTCACCAGGGTGGTGGGATGCCATATTTTGTGTAGCATACATTAATGTAATATAGGATGTCCATACCAAAGCTAAAGGAGATTGCTGCGCGGGTTAGGCGGGCACAGTCGCGCTCGAGCCTCAGAAGGTGGGGCTCCCCTTTGCGCTCAGTAAATATCGTACCTTCCGTCCTCATCCCAGGCCTCCTCGTTCTCGAATGCGTCGCTGGTCGAGAAAGCATCTCTTAGCTTAAGCATCGCCTCGCGCACTTCTCGAAGCTCGTCTTTCCCAATGCCATCGTCCCCATCAGGATTTAGGAACCGGAGATCCGTGCCACCACGAATGAAGGTGTCGATGAACTTGTAATGCTGGTTGAAATAAGAAGAAAGAGCAGCTGAGCAACGCAATGCACTGTATATAGGGACGGTGTCCAGACTTCGATGGCTAGAGGTATGACGCGAGCGGTGTAGGTCAGCTGACAGGGATGAAGTATTGAAGAGCCTAGGAAATGAAAACGGAAGCGGGTATTCGATGTCGGATCGTGTCCTGCAGAATATGCGCAATTAGTTAGGCACTTATCACAAGTAAAGATGTCCACTATACGGACATGTTGACAAATGGATACCGTGTTTCAACAGTTTTCTGGATCCAATCTTCGATGGCATCCCGAAGCGGTAATGAGGTGCTCCGAAGGACGCCCCATTCGGCAAAAACGCCTGAACGTCGACTCGAATGCGTGATTTGCTTTGTCAACAATAGTGAACGAGACATCTCAAACACCGAGATAGAAGCTGTACCTGTGGAGAAACTTCCACTGAGAAATCGTGTGACAAGTCAGGGTCACTTTTCTCTAAGGCATCCACTCGAGGCGTTGGAAAAATGCCGGTTAAATGAGCGAATTTAGTGTCCAATTGACAAGACAGAGCCTGCAGGTCTAATCCGGCGCCCGGGGACTTCAGTCTGTGTGGATTTGATGAACGTCCTTCATGTTACATGGGGGCGACATGAGCGCACCGAAGCGGTAGTGTGGCACTTTCCAGATGGGACGACAGCAAAGCTGTCGTATGATAGAGGGATTGAGACTAACGGGAAAAATTAGTATATAGAAGCTGGTATAGGCTTTCACGGACATCGTACGTCAGATTGCGAGTCCAGGCCCCGGTCCTCCAAACAAGTGGGTGAAGCAAGGGGACGTTGACATCGGAGTATTCCTCGAGAGCGCACATAGCTAGTGAGGCATTTGTCATCGCTCGACAAGCGGTGGGCTATAGGGAGCAGATGATGAAGATGGCTTAGGATGAATCTTAATGCGGTATGAAGGTAGAACATGCATCATGGGTGTTCACTAGGCCGCTGTTTTGCACACAGTTGACCATAAAGGAGAGGGCCGTGGTTTTTGGGAGGCACTCCCGTGCCAATTGAATCATTGACGTGGTGAATGATGCGAATTTAGACGCGTCAAACGTTGTCTGAACCCCCTGATGTGCAGATATTAATGAACAGTACATCATGATCAAAAAAATAAGGCAGACCTGAAGAAGGTCGCATTCTTCGACAAATCGTCGGAAATCACCATCCATGAGATCATTGTCCTAGAAGAGATAACATCTATTTAACTACTGGAAACACTGGCTTCGAAAACCACTTGCCAGACATTCTCGCTGGAAAGTCGTCACACCATCTGCCCAATAAGTGACGCAATCCGGGTCATTTGTGTCCTTGGTACCAACGAATGGCACGGGCTGAAGGGTTCGAGGTATATGATATACTCTATTGAAATCCGACCAGTATCGCACCGAGTGCAACAACTGGTCATTGGATTCGAACCAATCTGAATCCTCATTCTCGCCTTCGTCAAGGTAGCGCTGATAGGCACTCTTCTCAATGGGGACTTGCTTATTTATCCCAATATCTCCTCCCCTCCCATGAGAAGAGTTAAGCCCAGCCTTGATTAACGTGGTTTTGACTGAGGCTCACCATGCTGCAATCTCATCGCCTAGCTCTGGGGAGTATAAGTCATTGATCTTAGGGAGAGCACCGAAATTTTCTGCGTGTCAGTGTTGTCAACAACCATAAGCCTCATGATAATGAAAAACCTGTACCCTTTTCATCAAATAGCAATAATCTTGGACAGAACGTTGGCTGACCACCAGGCGCCACGCCTTCACGGAATGAAACGTTATGATCAATTTGATCCATTTTCTTAACCTTGTCGTCCACATCGTACGTGAAATAAGATTCACATGTGTTAAAAAAATGTGTGCCAATGTAG
Organism: Cantharellus anzutake; assembly: GCF_015039405.1. Taxonomy (NCBI): domain Eukaryota; kingdom Fungi; phylum Basidiomycota; class Agaricomycetes; order Cantharellales; family Hydnaceae; genus Cantharellus; species Cantharellus anzutake. The sequence continues at coordinate 37,349 of NW_024067090.1, forward strand.
TTGGAAACGTTGCCAGTTTGGATATAGATGATTTCTCTCATGAGGATCCGTGACGAGTGGTCGACTTTTATAAGCGGCACGCTAAGAACTAGAGGGGGGTCAAATGCGGTAAATGTAATAACAATAGGGAGCCAACGCAATAGCAAATCTTTGAAACAGTTACGCTCTGGCTCACAGGCAAAATGAGGATTCTGAACTAAAGCTGAAAAACAGAACTAGATATCGCTACCTCTTAGGGCCGTTGGTGCAACTAGAAAGACAGGGAAGACAGAGCGTTGTCAGCGTTATTCCAACATCAGCCACAAGGCTAAGTGATCAGGGTATGTAGAATTTATCCACAAGAGAGGTCTCATTAGGACAATGTAGATAAGATATTGAAAGCATCATATTGTGAGACAAAAAAGAGTGTGCACTTACCTAGCAGTAGGGGCAAGAGTTGGACGAAGAAAAAAAAGCTCTTATGTAAGCACGCTTTGTTTGGAACTTGCCGACGGTCCCGATATAAGTCAGCGGCTGCCTTCGACTGCCTTTCTACTCGTCGTTCATCAGCTTTGTTAACTGCCGTCTTAACCATTGTCGATCTTTAGCCAAGATGGCGTACGTGTACAAACGAGGTACGATGAGCTTCTTATCGGCTTCATGACTCGTTAACTCTATTGCTACGACTCGCGACACGTCCGCCAGATGGGTGAGTTTTCGCGTCCTCTCGCGTTTATCACCAATTGTCGCTAACACTAGCTAAAACTCTTAGCCGCGTAAGCCTTTTTAGCCGATTACACGTGTCTGGGACTCTTTGACTGTTCATACCTCGTTTCGCAGAAAGAACGAGTAGCGTTTGACAAAGTACGTGTCTTGTAAACTAGACGCGTGGACAGCACGGATTGACGCGTTTTCTCAGATCACGGCGCGTATCACCAAAGTTTGTTCACTCAATTCGCCACGTGGATCCTGGTTGACCGTTGAACTTTACAGTTGTGTTATGGTCTCGATACCGAGCACGTGGACCCTATTGAGTGAGTTGAGGCCTCCAACCGACTATCCTGATGCTCAATCCTGTACAGAATCACCAAGAAAGTAATATCTGGGGTTTATCAGGGGGTTACCACAGTGGAGCTTGATGTGAGTGTACCGGCCAGAGCAATCATCGCTTTGCTCATTGCATGTTTCGAGCAGAACCTGGCATCCGAGACAGCAGCGTACCTCACTACCAAGCACCCAGATTATGCCATCTTGGCCGCACGTATTGCCATTTCCAACTTGCACAAGGAGACAAAAAAGAGTTTCAGTCAAGTCATCTCTGATCTGTATTACTATGGTGCGTTAGCCGTGATGCCTCAGCAGAGCATTTCGCCCCTAACTTGCTATAGTTAGTCCAAAGACCCGTAAGCCGTCGGGTATGATCTCTGAAGAGGCATACGAAATTATCACGGAAAATGCTGCCGCGTTGGACTCCGCTATTATCTATGACCGTGACTTCCATTACAACTAGTAAGCTTACAGTGCCTTCGCTGCATGTCCATCGCTTATGTCAATTCAGTTTTGGGTTTAAAACTCTTGAGCGATCATACCTGCTTCGGATTGATGGGAAGGTTGCCGAAAGGCCTCAGCACATGCTGATGCGCGTAGCCGTTGGCATCCACGGTCGTGACATCGAAAAGGCCATCGAGACTTACAATCTTATGTCTGAGCGCCACTTTACCCATGCTTCGCCGACACTGTTTAATGCGGGTACACGGCATCCACAACTCGCCAGTTGCTTCCTTGTCGCTATGAAAGAGGATAGCATTGAAGGGATCTATGATACGCTGAAGACCTGTGCCCTCATTTCCAAGACCGCTGGCGGCATTGGCTTAAGCGTATCCAACATCCGTGCTAAAGGGTCAGTGGAACTAGAAGTGTACAACATCTGTCTCCAATTTGCTTTCTTGCAGTTCTTATATTGCCGGTACTAATGGCCAGTCCAATGGTCTCGTGCCCATGCTCCGCGCGTACGACGCCACTGCTCGATATGTCGATCAAGGGGGGAACAAACGCCCTGGAGCCTTCGCCATATATCTTGAACCATGGCATGCTGATGTCTTTGATTTCCTTGACCTCCGAAAGAATCACGGCAAGGAGGAGGTTCGTGCGCGGGATCTCTTCTATGCCCTTTGGATTCCCGATCTCTTGTGAGTGAATCTCATGTAAATTTTGGCTTGTATGCTGATCATGGACAGCATGAAACGTGTTGAAGCGGATCAAGATTGGTCATTGTTTTGCCCAGCTGAAGCTCCTGGTCTTCAGGAGGTTCATGGTGCTGAGTTCGACGCACTCTACACAAAATATGAGCAAGAGGGGCGGATGAGGCGGACTATTAAAGCACAAAAACTTTGGTTCGCTGTCCTTGATGCGCAAATCGAAACTGGTGGGCCCTTCATGCTATACAAGGACTCGGCGAATGGTGGGTTTTCTTCTCTGACGTGATCGGATATTCATCATACTCCTTAGCTAAATCTAATCAGAAGAACCTCGGCACAATCAAATCGTCCAATCTATGCACTGAAATCATTGAGTATACAGCTCCTGATGAGGTTGCCGTTTGCAATCTTGCGTCAATCGCTCTACCTACGTTCATTGCCAATGACAAAAAGTACGACTTCGCCAAACTCCATGCAGTCACCAAGGTTGTCACCCTCAATTTAAATCGCATCATCGACGTCAACTATTATCCTGTCCCTGAGGCGCGCAAGTCCAACATTCGTCACCGTCCCATCGGAATTGGTGTTCAAGGTCTTGCCGATGCGTTCATGATTTTGCGCATTCCGTTTGAGTCCAACGATGCACGAGACCTTAACCGTCGCATCTTTGAAACCATTTACCATGCCGCTCTTGAAGCTTCGTGCGAACTTGCAGAGAAACAAGGGCCGTATGAAACGTACGATGGTTCCCCTGCATCTCAGGGAGAACTTCAGTACGATCTCTGGGGCGTGACTCCTACCGATCTTTGGGACTGGAAAGCCCTCAAGGCAAATATCGCGAAGCACGGTCTTAGGAATTCACTACTCCTGTCACCTATGCCAACTGCAAGCACAAGTCAAATCTTAGGCTTCAACGAATGCTTCGAGCCTTACACCAGGTGAGCACCCCTGATTGTTGAGGATGGGCCGTTGTCGTTGATTAGCGTTATCTAGCAACATGTACACTCGTCGCGTCTTGTCTGGAGAATTCCAGGTCGTCAATCCGTGGTTGTTGAAAGAGCTTGTCGAGCGCAAGCTTTGGGATGAAACCATGAGGAACATGATTATTGCCCATGGAGGTAAGCTCATTGCATGATGTTCCGTGCAGACGCTGAGTTCCAAGCATTAGGGTCCGTTCAGCAGATCCCCAATGTCCCTGCTGACATCAAGGCCATCTATAAAACAGTCTGGGAAATTAGTCAAAAGAAGATTCTCGAACTTGCCGCTGATCGCGGCGCCTTCATCTGCCAGAGTCAGAGTTTGAATGTTCACATGCAAAGCCCTACTGTTGGTCAATTGGTAGGGATGGAGCTTGATTACTAAAATCCCTAACTTATGCATGCGCTCCGTAGACAAGCATGCACTTTTATGGATGGAAGAAAGGTCTCAAAACTGGCATGTAGTATGTACACCTTTTCTACTTTCTTAGTTGCTCGTGTTGAGGACCCCACGACGGCAGTTATCTCCGCACTCGCCCAGCACAAGCCGCCATCCAGTTCACCGTGGATCAGAGCTTGTTGAAGCAGGCTGCACCAGTGCCAACGCAGGTACCTGCACCCGTTGTTGCTTCAGTCCCTGTGAGCGGTACCAAGCCATTCAGCGCGTCATCGAGCACGCTGTCGCCGTCACCTCCAAGTGCAACTTCGTCTCTCTCCAGTCCAACCCTCACTCCTACACAGACCACATCCGGGTTGCCCTCAGTTGTTGCTGCCCCGAGACCTCCAGTGGCGGCCGACACTCCTTCCTCGTCAGCAAGTTCGGTGGCTTCTGCCGCCAGTGCTAACGGCGTGTCTACGTCGATCACAACACTGGAAGCAACAAGCTCCACCGAGAAAACCGCTGCTGATATTGCAGCCGAGGGTGATCCCGAGTTTTCAGCTGCACTGGAGAGACAGCGCCAGCGTAAGTATGAAGAGGAGAAATTAATGTGTTCTCTTGAGAACAAGGAGGCATGCTTGATGTGCTCCAGCTAAGCGTACTCATGGATTCATCGTTTGATTACCCGAGTCCATCCTCTGCCTTGTTCTTCGGCTACCTTGATTCCCGACTGTAACTATCTTCACTGTCCGATGCGTCCATTATGTAATCATATTCCAGGCTCTCCTGACATCAATGTAGTAAGTGGGGGTCGGCAACCAACGTTGCGACCTTGTGACACTTACATAAGCAAAATGCGTCTCGATTCTGGCCGTGCCATCCTCCCACTCAAAGCACATCATCTTTAGGTTGCAAACTATCTAGAATTTGTGTAAATGACAATGATGTGAAGGTCGGAAGTTATCTACATGTGGAGGTGAGTAATTAGATGGATTTTTTATTTATGAAACCGTGGTTGGGCTAAACACTGTCATCCCGCGTCGCCATAAATTCTCCTTGTATCTATGGGTCCCCCTTGCTGACTGTTGTTCAGCATGGCCAGTCATATGAGCTCGAGCTCTAGTAAATTGTCGGGTTTGGGGGGAGGTGATCTTTTTCCTGGAATACGTCCAAGAAGTTCTATCCCTTGGCAACTGGGAGACTAGGAAGTGGGTGTGGGTGTCTGCCCCCAAATTAATAAGCCAATAAGACTGAAGGTTAGATGCCAAGAGATCCCAGGTTGGGCCAGGCGACGTCGGTAAACCCTGGCACGTGATTCCTTTTTGCGCCTATCCCGACATTTTGGAAAGATGCACCCCAAATGTACCTTCAATCCTCTTCTTTTTGCTTGATTTTTGGCATGATTGTAGATGTATCGTCTGTTTATATTTTGGCCTACCGGATTTTGGAAATTCTTCCTCAATCAAAAGTTATTCACCATACATAAAATCGCATTTTAACATATTGCTTTATAACTCAATGATAACTACATATGAACCCATCAAACTTCGATGGAATGCTAAAATAGCATTTGACTGACTCTTTGCTCAGTTATTACCTTGGTACAACTATATATTATATGGAGCTTGGGCCTACTACATCCATTGTGGCTTCCGAGTCACAGAATGTACCTTTCCTCTTTTCCGATTGGGCTCAAACTTTGCGAGATTGCTCTATAGGTACGAATGCAGGTTTCGGCCTAGTGGATTTCCGAAATTCTTCCTGGTGCATGAGAAAAGCTCAAGAAGATCCCGCACATTTTGTGATATTCCATAATCATCCATAAAACCGCTTCAAAATGGGCTCACATCCTGTGCGGTATCTCAATATCATTATTAAGTAATAATTATGGCAATACTTGAAACATGGTTGTACTGTCAAGAGGAATTGTTTTTGCATGAGGATGACGGCCATTTTTTTTGTATCACGTGGTTACAATATTACCTCAGACGTCTCCCTTCATTTGCTGACCCCCATAGTAAGCGTGAACACTCGTCGATACAGCAAGATGCGTTGCGAGATTACGTATTAATAACACGGGAGCTATAGGCGAATGGAATACAGTTACGGCCTGATCAAGTGTACGAATTCGGGGGTTGCACACAGTACTACATGATACATGATACATATGTGTAGATGAGTTCAGAAGTCCTGTTGTCCAGCTGGAAAATGTAACAAGAATAAAAATGATTCCTTGACGATATGTGCAATTTTAGATGAAGCGAAGAACTGGATAGTGTTGATGATGGGCTGCACAATGACACGATGAAAGGTGAAGCGGTGAGAATGACCTAGCATCGCGAGGGACGTATTTGATTTTCTGGTTTGTAGCGAATGGAACGCACTAGTGGTGCGTGTGACTGCGGACGTTGCGGCTTCGTCATCCAAATCCCATTCTGCAGGATAGAAAGAGATGGAAGAGACGTGTACATTTCCTTCACCACCTTCCCGACCACGAGGAAAGGGGGTTGGTGGAAGAACGGTTGTGCGTTCTTCTACAATCGTAACCGTAGTAATAGTTTGAAATCCAATTGCAAGTCTACTCGCTTGATCGGGTGTGCCTAGCTGTGGCGCGACAGACCGATCGTGCAAATGGTCCACACGTTCAGAAAGACGAGCGAGCCCAACCGCTTGCTGCCGCATCGTCAGGAATGCCACAGCGACGAGAGTGAACAGCAAGATGAACTGAAATATGCGCCACACGAGTCGGAGAATCGATGGTTGGGCTGGTGATGTCAGTGCAAGTGTTAACGGGGGAGCTGTGAATGCAGGTGATCCAAAACGTGCGAACCGGTTCGGAGGGGCATTGACCGTGACCGTGGATGTGGTAATAGATAGAGTGTAGTCTGTAGATAAAGTTGAGGAAGAACGGATTTTCTGTGGCGTAGGAATACCCACTGGCAACATTTTCAGCTGTGACCGTATACCTATCGACTGGTACATTGAACATCGGCAAGTGAATCTCCGAAATGACAGCCCGATTGGGTCGGTCAACGAGTGGACCATGCATGAGGTATGTTAAATCCAAGATCTCGTTCGTGGTAACGACAGTTCTTGGGGCATCGATGCGGATGTACATGCCATATTCGGGGACGTCGGGCGCCTGATTGCTATCTACCTGATGCTTCAACGGACTCGAAGGTTCGTTCACGTTGGGGGGGTAAAAGGTTGGAACCACCCTTCGTCCGTTCACTGACGCAGCAACAATCTTAATTTCATTCACAACCTCGGACTTCGCAAAGCCAAAGTCAATGAAAGCATCTTTTAGCGATCGACGTAACGGAAGAGTGGGCGTGACGTCAAGAGATGGTGATTTTAGAACAGCTATTGAGGGGAAAGGCGCCCGAAGCTGAACATAATGCAGCCATGGACTCAACTTGGATGTTTGTCCATCCTGTGAGGTATATGATGGTGGCACAGATGACACAGAAATCTCAACCCAGGCGATGGCGGCTCTGTCATCTATTGATATCCTCTGCGATGGAGGATTTTGTGGTGTTGATGGAGGAAAGGTGTCACGGGGTCTCGCCTTGGGTGCCGGTGGTGTCGCTACATCGTCTCCAGAAGGGGAAGGCACTCTCTGAGTCTCGATGACAGGCCGAACGGTGCCGATCAGCATTCCGGGGCTTTCATCGCCATTGCTCGAACTTGGAGTCGGACTCGGGCTCAAAGGAGATGTCAGCATCCGGGAAGAATAGGTCCGCAGAGTTTTAGGGATTGACATGATTTGCTTCTTCGTCTCAGGCACCACCAGCAACAAGCAATCACCACCCCACATGTCGCCAGACGTGCTTGCAGAACTTTCCGACCATGGTTTCGGGGATACTTCTACCGTCCACTGGCACAGACTCGAACCTTTCGCACCCCCGAGAGTAATATGAGAACGTTTAGACGAAACATCCGCATCTGGCGCGCTGACGATGATCTCGGAATCTTTGTTCTTGCTCCGAATGATGCATTCGCACAAGTGAGTCTCTGCTGATGGGATACGAACGGCGGGGAGTGCAATGTGGTGAGGATCCAGTGTGGAACCGGAGAGTAGCAATTTGGTTGTGAGACGAAAATGCGCCGACATAGCAGGAGAATTGAGGGAGTTCGGCAACAGGGGAAGGATATCAATGTGAATTTTAAATGGGTCGGCAGGGTGTCGAGGAGGTTTCGTCACAATGTCGGGTAGCGCAGAATTCATCGAGGAACGCCGTGACGAAGGGCCCGTGGAAAAATATCCGTCTGGCACAGAGGATATGTCATCGTCATCCAATTCATCATCGTCAAATGTGGCATCCACGGGGGTAACCGGAGAGTCGGGACCTGGCAGAGGCGCCCTCAGCAGGGAGACTCTATCTTTTGAAACGCTATTGGAGACGATGGGAATTTTCGAGGGGGTCATTCTGGGCTGAGACGGAGCATCCTGCGAAGACCGCGTCGGAGAGGTTCCTGAACGCCCCGTAGTATTTTCCGTTATCTTGGATAACGAGTTCACCAATGACAATGGTAATTTATGGTCCTTCCAGCTCCACTGTCCTACTCCTTCCCCACCTGTAACCTCGAACGGTGATTTGTCTTCATCGGGGTCATATTCAGCAGACCAGCGAGCTGTGCTGCCGAAGGTGTCAACCACGACGGGAAGTCCGAGCTCTGTTTCGACGTGAGGGTCAAGAAGTCCAAAGCATTTCGCGTCAAACTCCAGGTCGACGGGATAAACGACGGGCCGCGCGCTGTCAATGATAGGGCTGCCGATCGTGCATTTTAATACAGATTCTACACGTTGTGCGGCAATGTCGTGTCGGAGAGCTTTGAACGATGGATTCCTTGCCGGAGCCCATCGAATAATTATCCTATCGGAACTGCCGGTGTAATGAGCTTAGACACATCATTTCCCTCAGTCAAGCCAGGCTCAATACCTCATGAATTTCCCTTCGATGACGCGGGGTTTTTGGTCAACGCGAGGCGGTCCCGCACTCATGAGCGAGTTCACCGAGTTGGAAGATGACACATCGGACCTGCTTTCTTGGTCCGCCCAGTTCTCCGTGCTTGCCGTGCTGTGCTGACGTTTCCGCTGAAAAAGGGCTGGGATCGTTCGAGCGGACCATTGCTCCTCCACGGAGACATTTGATGAGCCAGCAGAAGAATAATCTGATGCGGCTGAACGCGTAAGTACAGAAGGTAGGTGAATCTTGAACTTTATAGAATTGTGCAAACACCTCGGAAGTGGCACATTCAACATATATGGGGCAGCTGGCGGTGTTGAAACCAACGGCACTTCCAACTCCATCGCAACAATATGAAAAGAAAGTATCCCATCCCGGACCGACACACCGATGGAGTTTCTACGGTGCTTATATATGGGGCCTGCTGATTGCGGTCGTAGGTTGGATGGAGGAACCAGTATCCGAGGAGACAGATAGCAGTACTCATAGTTATTCACGGTGATAAAACCAGTCATATCAGAAGTCAGATTCTGACCCCCATTAGTCTTGTAATGCGATGCATTCGGCAAAGGAGATAATAAGTCAGGGTATGAGACTGGCAGCGGCGGTGGCAGGGCCAGTGCTCTCAAGGCATGTTGCATGAGACGCGACACATTAGGTGGGAGCGCGTATGGCGCGCCATCAGGGGAGAGTGGATGGCACTCAGATCGAAGCAGCTTTGTATGACTCTCCTGGAAAAGGGGATACGCCTGAGATGGCGGAAATTCTGGGACGGAGATCTGAAGAGGACGTGATCAAAGGTCAGAATCCCATGCTTCAATATTCTACAAAAATTGTGCACCTTCGCAAAAATCTGAATTCGAGCGAAACTTGCATGCTCGCCAATCGAGCCACGAATGACTAGCTTATTCACAAGTTTGGTGTTCAACCCACCAGACGCGGTGTGTTGAGCAGGAGTGGGCGGAGAAAATGGCCGCCGAGCATGCATCGAACAGTCAGTATGATATTGCGCGTACACTGCGTATCTGATGTGCAGCTGAGCGAGACGGAGAGAGGGGAGAGGGGCGGAAGTTGAGGGGGATTCTGTACCTGGGCGTGAAACGGCAATAGCCGGGTGCTTGCACCACATCGGGCAGTCAATAATGACCACAATACCTTCTCGTCTTGCCCAGGCCACACGGACCTCACCCAGTATAGCTCATGCTAGAGCGAGGGGTCGCGCACTCTACAGAGAGTGGTATAGAAATGTGCGGGTCTTGGTTTTATAACTTTTAGCAACATTCCTTCCCACTGACGTTGGGATGCTCGAATAGGCCCCAGGCATATGCGAGATCTACGCACTAAATGTTACGCCTGCACTCGTAAGGGCGCGCATACGGGAAGGCTTTGAGAGACACCGACATGTCGAGGATCCCGCTGTTCTCGATGTCGTTCTCCTCAAAGGTCGCCAAGAATTGCAGGAGACGCTTAACGGCTGGAAGCAAGTGAGCCGGATCTCATACGTGCGAAAGTGGGACCGGAATTTAGGGGTTGTTCTCTCCAATTTAGGAGTCTCATATGTACGGAAAATTACTCGCAGACAAGCAACGCCCACAGAAAACATTCATGCAAAAGTTTTTAGAAGGTGTGCCCTTCATTTAACTGTTTCACAAGGACCGAAAGTGAGCTCCACCTCCGCTCTTCTGCACCATACATTTTTAGGCCGCGACGAGGAGGCAATTATTCCTGCATCTCCCCAGTCATCGTATCCATGATGAATTCAGCTGTACTCTATTCCAATTAATGACGGTCACGTTGTCCGCCAGATGGCCAGCATGTGCCGGCATGTAGTGGCCACTCCAGTTACTCGTTTGGCCCGAATATCTGTTTAATCCGGCCTCCGTTGTAAGGCTGGTTCATTTTGCTGCGTTCTGATATTAAGCTGTCCCCGCAACTTGTGCGCCCACCGCGCTGCGATTGTGGTTCGGCAATATATGTTGTCCAGGGAATCATGGACTGCATGCAATGAGGGCCAATTTTATGAACTCTGAATGACGCTCGTAGATGTGCCGACCCGTCTACTTATTCCAATAGAGGCTGGTAACCTGCCAAGCCGACCCGCCACTTGGAGCCTTGTATGGATAATTCGCTTAGAAACCGTAGCTTGGCGATTTATTGATACAAATGACACCATCTACACATTGGAACGCAATTGTCGGGGATGGAGTGAAAAAGCTTTGGGCACGTGCCCCATCCCCTTGTAAATTTGAATTAGAACCACTTGATATGTTGGGACTATGGGTCCTTCTGAAGCCTGTTATTGTAGCATATCTTGTAGCTTGCACTGCTGCCTTGCAACTCTCTGATGCAGGCGTCACTGATTGGTATAAACCGATAGTTGGAGTACCCCTCGCCCACTCCCCCAATCTCATCCCTCGCTTCGTCGAAAATGCGCCTTCCATTGCTTCGAGTGTCCTCCTGGCATCCGAAAAGAACATCCTTGCATCTCTCAGCTCAGTTGATGGGAGCATAGGTTTGTGTCGCTCGTCTGATTCGTTCTGCTTTTCATTCACTGGTCACACCAGAATGGCGGAGTCTGTTTGACTACTCCGAACCCATTATCAATCTCCAGCTCTGTCAGAATCGTAAGTATTCTGTCGATCAGGGCGTTCGCTATGACTTATTGGCAAAAATAGGCCTCGTCTTTTTATCAGGAGCAGGAGGTGCAACTATTCGCTCAATGGAAGCCAACAATGGAACTTTTCTTTGGGAACGTCCACTACACGATACCTCTCAGGAACACCCCTTTACCGGGCCATTGGATGCTGGTGCTGGTTTGCTCTTCCTTGACGGTGATTCCTCCCACGATGTTATTGTGTTGAGCAATTCTGTCGATGTCCGCCGCCTTGATGGCAGTACTGGTGCCCTCAAATGGCATTGGAAAGCACCAGAGGAATCGTACGTTACCTACAAACAGTGAATAACGCGTCGATTTTTATTCATATCTCCGTCGGTTAGATCACTGAATTTGCATTGGCAACTTGCAGTATCTGAATCGAGCATCTATGTCATATCCCTCACCAAATCGTTCGCTTCCCACACTCTTCATCTCACTATTTTGGATTCCATGTCTGGTCGTCAAATTGGCTCCCGTCATGTGCCATCATCGCTAGAAGCAGGGCTCAACGATGTAGTTGTCATGAAGTCCCCATTATCATCATCTCCGCGTCTCTTGTGGCTTGAGTCTGATGGCGTGATAAAAGGCTTGGGCCTTTCCTCGAGTGGGATATTAGCGAAGCCCTCTCCCATTAGGGCCGCTAAGGCTATTTCCCGGATCATAGACGTGGGCCAAAGCTACAAAGGCTACATTCTCGCCGAGGCAAACGACAGAACGACTTTCATTCTCAGATATGATGCAACCGGGTCCATTTCATCCCTCCCCATCCCTAGTCTGGTAGTACTCTATCACTTCAACTTTTGTCGCCGCCTGATCGTAGATCGTTCCACAGGATTCTTCTGTGTCATTCGCAAGATCTTTGTATGCCTTAGTATCGAAGTCCGATGGAAACATCTCATTATTGCATGTCTCGAAAGCAGAGGAGGGTGATGTGAGTGCCTTCTATCCACTAATAAAATCTATTCAACGCCCCCCACAGACAGTAGTTGCGCACGTGTACGATGCTCCCAGCATGATCCTGGTTAAGAGCTATGAGGTCGTATTTGATCACAGTTTGTACGGGGACATTGAGAGCGTAAGATCATGTTCCAGCCTATGTCATTCTTTGATTTACCTAAGAATAACTTGACAGGTGACGTTTCACTGGACCAACGAAGACATCTTTGAACTTCTCTTTGTCTCGTCGACAGGGTCTCTTCGATTGTGGAAACAGGCGGAAGCGATCCATGAAACAAAGGATCAGCTGGCACTTGTATGGTCGCGTGAGGAAAGCTTGGGTAGCATTGTGCGGACTGAGATAGTGGATTTGCCAGAGAAACAAGTGTATCAATCGCATGTCGCCGCAAACGAGCCATTCATCAACAAGGTGGTCAGACACGCCACAGAGTTGCAGGTTCTTTTTTTTTTGGTTCGCCAATAATTGCAATATCTGACTGCGAATCAATTTGTCGTGTTAGAATCTTCCCGCATACGTTTACCATTTCGCCCTCAGATTCTCGACGGGCAGATACGAAACGTTCTCATCAATAACAGCTCCTACGGATTCCAACCTAGATGAACTGTACCGTGATGCTTTCGGGTTCCGTAAGGTTATAATCGCTATCACCAGCCTTGGAACGGTTTATGGCCTGGACAGTCGGGGTGGTGACGTCCTCTGGATGCGTTACCTGGGCCCTATACTTCAACCCCGACCCTTCATGACTCGCACTGTCTGGGACGGTGAAGGAGCAACTCCCCCTGAGCTGCTGATTGTGGCTCGCGAGAAGCTGACGTTGGTATGCCCGATGCATTCCGTTACTGTTTGTTATCATCCCCACCCATTCATTTCCCATTAGGCAACAGTGGTGTGGCGACTGAATGCACTGACAGGAGAGGGAGAACAACAATCTTTAAAACTGCCTGGGTTCGGTAGCCATGACCTCGTGTTTCATAAGGGAACCAACAGATCCCTCCTTGTTAGCGTCAGCACAGACTTCAAGGTGAATTTATTCACTGATTAAGACACAGTCTAACATGCGAACTTCAGATATCTATTCACCCCGTCGACGACTTAGAATCCCGAGTACCTCCACCTGAAAGACTGCATCTCCTCCTGGTGGGAAACTACACGGGCAATCAACGGATTTCCGGGTGCTCCATTGACGAATCCTCAAGATCGTCCCTTACATGGACGTACCACATTCCCTCCTCCGAAGTGCTCAGGTACACGTTCGTTTCCTCATCTCGAGGCCACCCTATCGCATCGTACGGGAAAGTCTTGGCTGATCGTAGTACCCTATACAAGTATCTGAACCCTCACATTGTGGGCATCGTTACGACTTCGAGGGCCGTGAGCGCGGAATCGATTTATCTCATCGATTCCGTCTCTGGTGCGGTCTTATACCACGCAGTCGTCCGCGCCACTCAGGGTTCACTGAAAGCCATCCTTACTGAGAACTGGCTCGTTTACACATATTCCCTCCATTCCGATGTCCAAGATGCTCCCTTCGACAGCAGAGGAGAGCAAATTGTGACAGTCGAGCTTTACGAGGGCAAAGATGTGAATGAGAAGACAAGCAGGTTAGCATCGACATCCCCGTTAAGATCCCGCAATTCACCTTATAGAAAACGACAGCCCAGATGCCTCAAGCTTCACTTATGATCCTCAGCTATTACACGTCATCCAAAACTCATTCGTTCTTCCTCAAGGAGTTGCCGCTTTGGGAATGACTGCGACCAAATACGGGATCTCGGCTAAGGACTTGATCGGTGGGTCATTTTGTCCCTTACAGGGATTCCGACCTAAATTGCTATCACCTAGTTGCCACTACTAAACACCAAATTTTATCTGTCTCTCGACGTGTGCTGGATCCTCGCCGACATAAAAACAAGCCCTCGTCTGCTGATACCGAAGAGGATCTTATTCCCTATGATACTGTGATTCCCGATGATCATAAACGAGTGCTTTCACATCATCACGAGGTTACTATTTTTGCGCCCAATTAAAGCTTCGTGACTCTCACTGTTCGCATTTAGGTACTGGGCATACGCAACATCGTCGCCTCCCCTGCACTCTTGGAGTCGACATCTCTGATTTTTGCGTACGGTCATGACCTCTTCTTTACTCGTTTGGCCCCATCGAATACCTTCGATGTGTTGAACAAATCTTTTAACAAAGTACAGCTTATCTTTACCATTGCTGGGCTCATAATTGCGATCTTAGTTACTAAGCCACTCGTAGAACGTAAACAACTCAGAGAACGGTGGTATTCGTAGCAATTCCTCTATAGGCGTAATCATAAGTAAATTACACCCACTGTCGGATTTCTGGCGTTTGCAGTAATAATAATAACATTAGTTCAGTCATTTACGAGAGAGTCTTGCCTCTGCTTTCACTGAGCCACCAGAAGCATGGATAGAACTAGTACTCGAGATTGTGCATCAAGCATGTTTACGGACCTTGGAAGTGCCGACTACTAAATCTATTTCCAGGAACCCGCTTCGAGCCGCAGGGGTGTCAACATGCCCGGCTTTATCATGAAGGGGAATACTTGTATCGTATTGATGTAAATTCGACTTTTGATTCATCATACAACAGAATATAGGGGTTCGACAAGTACAGGCGAGCTCAGGCTCAGAATAAAGATCAAACAGTGAGAAAAAACGAAAAGTGTTGATCGTTTGAATGCTGATGAGAAAAAAGCTTCCACACATAGCAAGTACTTGGTTGCAGACGTCCGACATAGCGGAACTTCCGCTGATCAAAGCCATTCGCTCGTTCTTCAGGGACCCGTCATGTGGAGGAGTGTAAGAAAGCTCGTGATGCTGTGACAACATATACGGAAAAAAAAAAGTAAGAGACTGGTAGGAGACATCAAAAACGCAGCAACTATAACTCACGCAGGGTTTTGCAGAAGAAGCGCGATGACAGCTGGAACGGAGACTTGCGTAACAGTGCCGATAAGAGTTTGGACGGTCGACTTGATGGTCGAGGCGAATTGAGAGTTGTCGAGCAAGTTAGGAAGTGACTTGGTGACCAAGTTGAGGAGCGCCTTGAAATTTTCATAGAGATTTGATTCCCTTTTTTTTAAGAGAAATTTAACGTGAACTTACGGTGAGAAGAGTGGTCAGTGCTGAGACGAGATCGGAGGGACTTTCGCCCGTAAGGTCCGAGGGGTCAATTTGCTCCAAGGCGGTAATGCACGGCTGAACTTGAGTAGTGAGTTGTTGGACGACTTGGCTAGGAGAGGCTGATGTTGAAAAATAGTTGTTAGACAAAATAAGATGAAAAAATAATTGAGGTAGATATCCACCAGTGATATCGATGGAGTTGAGTGCGTTAGCGCAAATGTTCACCGCATTCTGGACTTTATCATCGTCTCTTTTGACAATGGACGTCTCCGGAACGGGCGTAGCGTAGGTGAACATCGCCAAGGTGACGAGGAGAAGAAAGTAAGAGAGAACGCGCTTGGAGAACATCGTGTGCGTCGAGTCAGAAGGTGGAGAAAGAAACTGAGAACTTGGATGTCGAATGGGGGCAGGGCTCAAGCGATTTGATGAGATGGGGCCGAGAGGAATCCGCTACAATTTATGTCTTCCCAAGCAGCAGCATGGGATCAAATGTGAAGTCGTTGCAACGGCAAAGCGGCAAAGCGCGCCAACAGATTGACATGTAAGTAAGCTTCGTGAAACAGCGTGAGATACTGAATGGGAATGCCGCCGCTCCACTAGAGATTGACTAGAGATAGAATGGCTGTAGCATGCAACCAGCGGAAAAAAGCCCCACGCTCAGTGAAACTGATCTGAAGGTTTACCATCCTCCATACCACGGAAGTAATGTCCAAGTTTGACAATAGAAGCATCCCCTCGTTCGTGTTCGCCCCATGACGGCCCGCCGTGGAGAGAGGTTCACAAGCAATGGACCGCGCCGAAACAAGTCGAGAAGCAGAATGATTTCTACTATGTCGGACGTGCCAATGACGCAGACTTGGGACTCCCGGGAACCAATAATCAAGTAATTCGGGGGCGGAAGAAGCCTTCTGGGATGAAGAAGCGGAGTAAATAGGAGGTTAACAAGCCTGATGAACCCCAGAGCAAGTGAACTGACGTAATGAAGAATGCTTAGAGCGTGTCTGACTCGGAAACCAAAACGTCCGCTACCATTCCTCGTGTCAGCAAGAGTTACAAGCTCGCTCTGAGGGAGCATACGTTTACTGGACTTCGGGACCATGGCAGCCCGGGACAGGAAGAAGCTGCAACCCTCTCAAGTGTTCCGAACGCCACGAGGAAGATCCGATCAGGCGTCTGATGTCGAGAAAGGGACAGGCTGCTATCAAGATGCTATGTTCGCATTCAAAGCCCCCAACGCCAGCTGCCCCCACTGACTTCACCCGACCGGGTTCGAACAGCCACAGATGCCGCCCGCGCCGGTTACATAAGCCTTCAATACATTCCGTTTTAAGTTGTGATTGGCGTTGGTGACGCAATACAATCATCAATCATTCGTCTGGAGCTTGATGGGCGGGATTCCTCCCAATAGTGCGGTGGGTCTGACATACTAGTCTTCGGCGGATCGTAAGTTGCCTGGTGTATCGCGGCCGGAGCAACAATGGCTTTGCCAGCGCCGGAGGAACAAGCTTTCAAGCCAGTATATGGAATTGTGACTGATGTGCATGTACTCGTGTCTAGTGTGAAGAAACAGCCTTTCCTTTCTTAGTCCAGTACTATCAGGAAAACCAGGACCCGTGCACCTAGCTAGGTTAGCAGGCGACCAACCTCTCTTTAACTGAGAAGACAATGTGCTGCAAAGCATTACCCATGTAGCGCCGCCAAATGAAAATCACAAATGGGATCAGAGGTGCATGCCTAAGCATATGGCCGAGAACAAAGGGACAACGAGTCCGGGAGGATGCATGGAAGATATTTATCCATCGGGGCCAGTAGTAATTGTATGGCTTTGTACTCAAGTGATGCGCACCAACAAAGTCAAATCGCTGCAGTAACATCGATGGCTTGTGTGGCGATGTTTAAATTTGGGCAGCTACAACAAAGTATACGGGCGACGAACAGTAACTGAGACACTACTGACCTTCCTCTTCACCCAGTCGTCTCATACATCCGTGCTGAATGTCATAAATGATTATGGAGGATCAAACCATGCTTCATTAAAAGAGAACAGGTATCAGTAATAGTATTGGAATTATGGACTAGCGTCGCATAAGCGCTAGCGTATACATAGCTATGCTTTACGGAAGAGTATTTCGCACCTCAGTTCCAATGATGTGAACTGAGGAGAGAGGAGAGAAAAAATCGTCGAGGCGGCTTTCAAGTCATCCACATCGTGTGGACACCAAGAAATTGAAGGAAATGACGGACAATGGAAACGTCCGTGAGCGACAATAACTGTGGTACGTGGACCTCTGCTCCAATATCATCGCATATGATCTCCTAATCAATCTTCGAAAAGATCGGGTGCCACATCATACTGAGGCTTTCACACCGTACCTAAGTCTAACCACGAAGGGAGAAATAATTCTGACACGGGTCAGCAACGTCTGCTACATCCTATGGGAGTATGAGTGGTTGAAGGGGGCTATCACACCTTTGGGAACAGCGGATTGACACGCGCCGACCATGCACAAGTGATCTCGGAGCCAGTGATCATCATCCCCGTCTCCGAGCGACAGTCCTTGAAGCGACGGGAAGCCTTTCCACCCTGATTCATCAGCATTCGGTCACAACCTGTCCGCAGGTAGATTATATTCGCCAACTACCGCCCTATGAATCACCCGATTATGATTATACCTGAGTTCCGTCTGCAGGTGAAAGCCGTGCGAGAACCTCTATGCTGGGGGAATATCCTGCACGATCTGGTGTGCCGATCCCCTGGTTCTGAGCAACTACACCAATGCTCGTGCTGTTTATCCCTCAGCCACATACCCACCTCGTGCACCGTGAAGAGTATCGGGGAGAATCCCGGCATTCCTATGTTGCAGTTGGGGAGCCCTGTCCAGTATATACCTCTTGTTCAACTTCCATTGCATCCGGGAGGCTAGTGCCGACTTTCGCGATCCAATCGTCTAAAGGCTCGACACCAAACAGGCTCACTGCACAACTCATTCATTATAGTTTCAAATTGGTAACGTCTGGAAAGGACGCGTCATATTGATCCCACGCGCGTACGTGCCGGGTGTATGTGGGGAATAAGAAGAATCCCCTGAGTCTTTGCCACCGCGCTGCCTTCCTGGAAACGTCATCCGGTTCAAAAGTTGTGACTGCCATGACACAAACTGGTCATGCCGTCCAATTGGAGGCCGGCAACCTGTCCACCTTCAAAACTTCCAATGATCCAAGAATTCTGCACTCCGATGGAGGCCGGTACCACGTGCAACTTGTCATTAACGCTCGACGGATTGATTGTTCACAGACCTTACCGGAACGACGGCCCGTGAACACTGTGGCGACACCAAAGAGCCATTGAAAGTCATCCTCTGAACCTCATCAAGAAACTATGACATAACGCTGCTGAGGAAGGATTCGTCAAAGTCACTTTGTACAATTGTCTTCAATTCGTAAAGTATGTACATATGGGTTCGTGAACGGTCGGGCCAATATGTCAATGAGTCCCAACAAGGGACCGACCAACTACTCCGAATAACAGCTAAGTTTCAGTGAACGCTTAACCCTGTTGTGACGGGATTTGTGTCATCCGGCGATCGACTGTCGCCATGCTGTGACTCGCGAGCACGTAGCTCGCCACGACCCATTTTCTCAAGTTTACCATCAAACTCGCCCTGACGATAATAAACGACAAAGCGCTCGATGACATCTGAAGTCGAAATGCCAGGGGTCCGCTGTGTCGGAAGAAACTTCCCTGCGCAAGCCTCAGTGCCTTACAACATCCCAAAAGTTTGCCATACTGACCTTGGTCTTTAATAAATTGGTAAATATCCTTTGTTCCGCCTGAACCCGCATATGGGTCCTCATCGTGGGCCACGTAATCGATTGTATGCTTTTCGAGAAAACTGTTGTCGAGTACCCATGGGGCTTCTGGGACGACCTCATCTACCCAGCGACAATGCCGAACTGACTCAAGTCGTTCGAAGTGAGACATGAGAGTGCGAGACTTGAGTTGCGCGCAGAGTTCATCGGAGCATACCCCAACGATGAGGTGAACGGAAGGGAACGAAAGCTTGGCCTGGCGGAGTTGTAGGGCATGTCTGCAACGACGATTCATGAGATCATCAATCTCCGTCAAATTTGATTTACGCACCCAAAGTGGAAAACGTCATAAACACCTAAATGCGTTAAAATAGGTCAACGTCATCGCGGTCGAAGCAGGGAAAAGCACACCATCTGCATATATTCTGACAGGTCTTCCCACTGGAGGCGAGTTGATTTTGTAATTTCGGTGTTCTTCCCCGGCAATCGCACGCTGCACAAACTTTCGTATATCTCCTGGGGTTAGAGCGCCCGTGTTCAATGGCGTTTCAGCCTGACTCGACGAGGCGAGAGCAGGTCGCCCCACACTGTCGGGAGCTGTATATACGGACTGAGGCAATCCCACATCTCGCATCCTTGGTGTAGCTTTCTGCACATTTGGAGACGGCTGCCCGGGAGCATGGGCGACAGGCAATACATTAGCATTGCCACTGCTCCGCCTGTTCGTGGAGACAGTTGAAATAGCGAGGTCTTCGTCTACCTCAACGGGAGAGAATTCTGCATCTTGAGTTCCTATTGACACTGCAGATGAGGGGGGGTCAGGGTATGTGGAGGACACTGGAGATGTTGGAGCGGTGACGTTGAGCCCGATGGAGATGGATGATGCGGTAGATTCGCCTTCGTCTGCTGCGGCGGTTACCCTCACGGTGGTGCTGGTTGCCGGGTGTTGAGATTTGGACGATGGCGGAATGGTGGACTCGACGTCACCATCATATGTGGGACTATCGCGCCCACTATCGGCGTCCTGTATGTGTGCCAAGCGGCTCGAATACCCTAGTTGTCCAGATATTCCGCCCCTCGATCTGTGACCGACGCGACCTTGTATCAGGGATGATGATCCTGCTGAACCTCGCGGCCACTGAGCTGCCCCAATGGAAGAACCATCATCTGTGTTGTCCTCTTCCGATCTATATAGAGTAGTGCGGAGCAGCGATGCTTAAGTTAGCCCTCAACAACAACGCCAGCTGAGTTTCTGAGGAGCCAAATGGTGCTCACTCACGCGTCATATAACGGTGAATCAACAGAAAGCTGGTGGGAGTGCTTGGCATTAACAAACTTCTTTTGAGATACTAGTCTTCGCGGAAGGGCTACAGGCGAACTGTCCATCTTCCCAATGGACGAGGTTTCCTTTCAATTTGGCTGAGAGATCGAGACTTTGCACGTGAAGCACTGGAACACGTGGTCATGGCGGCTTCAAGCAGTTGCAGCCCCAGACGACTGGGTAGGAGTCTGTTGCAGCCCTTCAACCTTCACATACTTATATTGTCGAACCTACGTTATACTGCATCTTGACACCGCTGTCTGAACATCGACGTCTAAATCCATTCCGATGCCATCCAATGTCAATATTGCTGGTACCCCTACAGTCTACTAACCCCTTCTGACGCCTTAGTCAATACAAACAATGAACCAAACCACGATCCTGGCACTGGGGCAGGGTTGTGAGCGCGACTGACCCGATACATTTCATGCGCCGGCCTCCCGTCACCTGCAAAGACTCCTTGAAGGTTTATGATCGAAGACCCTAATCACGGTTGTCGCTGCGACATCCACCAACTCCACCAACGCAGTCGACTATGCTTACGTCAGGCTCACCCAGGACCAGGACCTCATTCATGCGACCCTGGAAAAGTATGTGAAACTAGTCTGACAGGGGCTACGAGACAGTTTGAAGTCCCCATGGTGATAGCGATAACTCAAGGATGGTTGATATTATCAGCAGTGACAAATGCAGGTCAACTAACAGAGGGAAGCACACAAATAAGAAGCAGAGGACTTTTGAACATCCCAAATTTGACGGGCTCATAAAAGCAATGTGCCAAATCGGAGACCCATGGCTTTGTCAAAATGGTTGCGGGGGGTCGGATATTTGGATACTCGCCAGCGCATAGGATCCTTGTGGTTGATTACAATCCCTTTTGACCACGTCATATACGTGACCCCCCGACAGTCAGCCCTTCCTTAACCAAACTTTCCAGATGTGCGATCTTCCCCAAAGTAACATGCTCGGCCCCTCGACTTAAATACGGCACCATTACCTTCACCCCCTTAGCTCGAATGCACTGGAGTACTTGATTTTCCCAGGACTTTGGTGGGCGGGCGTGTTTTTGTCACTGCTGCAGATAATTTTAAGTTATCGCTATCGCCGCAGGGACTCCACAGTAACTGAACATGCTTCTCCAGGACCGCGCGAACCGGAAGCGTGAAGTCGTTGTCCTGGGCGAGCCCGACGTAAGCATAGTCGATTGCGTTGATCTGGTGGCGTGGCGACGACGATAAATCTTCGGTCATGAAGCCTTCAAGGAGCCTTTGTAGCTGACAGCCCTATTGCACATTTGTGCAGCTGACACAGACTCTTAGTTGACTCGAATGGACTCTGGTATCGTTAGGAATTGAAAGGGGAGCTCACCCAACTGATGTGTCTCCTGACTTAATCGGGGAAGCTATGACAGCAGCCGGTTCCACTTTGCACCCGCCATTTGCACAAGATCAAAGCGAAGGTTATCAGGGGAATGGGAACGGAAATGAGTTTGCGGTCCCGCAAGTCGATGAAAACCCAGATGATGTGGCGAGCGGCCAATCGTCGGCGAGTAGTCTGGCCATTATCAAAGGTAGGTTGGGTAGACGCAGGCTCGGCAAGAGAACCATTCGCTGTTATGCGAGAACTATCATAATCCATAGTGATTACTCCCATCATGATCGATACCGGAGCAGGGGGAGCATGAGGAGAATGCTTGAGGCATGGGGTCATGAAAATCGACCAGGGAGTTTCCTATAAGCTAGGCATGCTCTGAAGGCGCATTGATTTACGCAGTATAAGAAAGTGGCCGGAAATCAATTCTCGACCGGAGTTCGGACGTAAGCGACGATCCTTAGCGATGAGATATTGGCTTCCATGCCTGAATATTAGGCTGGATAGGACGTCTAAGAATCCCGGCCTGTGGCACTCAAGATTTTCTTGCCCTGGCGGTTACTAGATGGAATAAACATTATGCAGTGGGGAATATCGTTCTGCCGAGAAGTGGGGGCGCATGGCATGGATTAATCACGGAACAAAGAGTAGGCTGCGGGCGGCGAATGGCTTGGATACCCAAAGTCACTCTCCGAAGATCTCCTTGGTTGGCACCGTGCAAACATAGGATATCATTTTCTCCAGGATGAAAACTGAGTGGGGAGCTCTATGGCCATTGGCCAAGGAGGGAGGGAACACACTGACTTTTGGATCGAGTTCGAAGTTGGCGAGTGGTTCGAATAAACCCTCGTAGCCTCGGATGCCCAATGTTGGTGAATAGAAGGCACACCACAAAGTGCAAGCAGCGCACTGTTGTCACGCACCGCCGACAGTCACACACCAACAATCGCGCGATGCTCTCTGTATATTGTTACGAAGTCATAGAGGCTGGAGTCCTGCCTAGCGATGCTCAGACTTGGGCGATAGTTGAGCACTTTACTTTGTTTGTCTTTTCTGATTGAGCGATACTGTTGCTTGGGACCACAGTACCGCTTCCCAGGTTTCCGAGTCGTGTCATTGTTCATCGTCTTCTGATGGATGGTAGTATACTGTGACTACTAGCAGTACCCTAGTTATGATCTGCTGCGCGGGTCATTCTCGCGTGACATTGTTCTTGCGGCTGGTACCTGGTGCGCTGGCGAGAGAACACATACTTCTCGAATGTCCCAAGCACGAACACCACCGAAACTTGCTCCCAGACGATGAAGGTGAACTGATCCTTGCCGACCTCCTGGTGGACGAGAAAGGAATAGAGAGGGTAGCGGGATTTCTGTCAGCGAGTGGAGCATACGAGAAAGAGAGAAGGACAGAATAGACACACCCCGAGATATGACACCGCTGGAAGGCGGAACCCATCCCATTTTCGAAACCGACACCTAAAAACGGTCAACCCAACACGACAACTCAAAAGTGGAGCAGCATTTGGGCAACGCCTTATCAGAGAGATTAAGGACACCCGAATCGGACTTATTTCTTTATTTTCTCACCTTATTTTTGTGTATTTATCTCGACCCCTGCCCTTGGCGCTCTCACGAGCAGCCTACAGTTTGCAGGTTAAATATCCAGAATAAACAACAACAACCTGGTGCGCTGGTACGAATGAGGAAAATGTTGGAGGGTTACTGTCCCATTGCCTCCGTGGATCCAGTTGATTCTAAGCTTGTCAACAATAGCTAGGCCAACGCGGTCTCAATCTGTCGGAGACATGTTATCGCGGGCCTAGCGACGCGTCGACCATTAATAGGGTTGGTCTTCTCATCCGGCTGCTATGGATTTACTGCAACAAATGCACGTTTTGGCCAAATATACTAGTGTGTCTCCTGGCCCCATGAACCCCCCGTTGCCGCGTGTCCCTGCCCTTTCTTGGAGGCAGCCGTGACCTCGCGACCGCTTGGCCAGATATACAGGAAATTTCCTTGATATCTCTAGAGGGTAACGCATTGATGGAAACCCAAGGATGGGACCGACCCGAGTCTGCCTTAACAGTATAAAATGGTATAGTATAAGTCATGGATTCCATGTGTCACTACATCATCAGCAAAACTTACGTTAGTCGATTGCTTTGCTAGTCTCGTCACGATTAATAGTGTGTTTCGCGTCAGACTTGGGCAGAATGATTGGTCAGGTCGCTCTCCTCTCAGCGCTTCTCAGCATCGCCCATGCCCAGAACGCAGGCACCTTGACACCCGAAAATCATCCCTCACTTGCTTGGTCTCAATGCAGTGCGGGGGGCTCGTGCACATCCGTTAACGGAAAAATCACGCTTGACGCGAACTGGCGCTGGACACATTCGACTTCGTGCGTGCAACCCCATCTGTCTTGCTTTACCATATTCTGACTTTTAGGCCATTTAGCTCTTCGACAAACTGCTACACGGGAAACCAGTGGGACAAGACTCTCTGCCCTGATCCTGCAACTTGCACGACCAACTGCGCTCTGGATGGCGCCGACTACAGCGGCACTTACGGCATAACCACCTCCGGAGACTCCCTTAAGCTCAATTTCGTCACAAACAAGAATGTCGGGTCGCGTGTTTACCTCCTGGCGGATGATGAGAAGTACCAGAAATTCCACCCCAAAAATCAAGAAATTACGTTCGATGTTGATGTCTCTAAACTACCTTGTGGCATTAACGGTGCAGTCTACTTTACTGAGATGGATGCCGACGGTGGCACGTCGAAGTACCCGACTAATAAGGCTGGTGCCAAGTATGGTACCGGATACTGCGATTCACAATGCCCCCGTGATATCAAGTTCATTGGCGGAGTGGTAGTCTATGAATTTGTTTTTGTGTATTTCATTCGCTGACTCTTCCTTATAGGCAAACCTTCTCAATTGGAACGCAACATCCGCAAATTCCGGAACTGGCAGCTTTGGCGCCTGTTGTACTGAGATGGACCTCTGGGAAGCCAACTCCATTTCCTCGGCATACACTCCTCATCCCTGCAACACCAACGGATTTTTAAAGTGCAGCGGTGATGAGTGTGGCCATCCATCTCGTTATTCTGGGCTTTGTGACCCCGATGGATGCGACTTCAATTCCTTCCGCCAGGGCGACACCAGCTTCTACGGAAAAGGGTTGACCGTCGATACCAGCCACCCGTTTACTGTCGTGACGCAATTCATTACAACTGATGGCACTGAGAATGGTGATCTTACGGAGATTAAACGATTTTACGTTCAAAACGGCAGAGTTATACCTAATTCACAGTCCAAGATATCCGGAGTCTCTGGGAATTCCATCACCGACCCTTACTGCTCTGCTCAGAAGGTAGCATTTGGTGACACAAACTCTTTCTCCAAACACGGTGGGCTCAAGACCGTCGGTGAATCCCTTGCTCGCGGCCACGTTCTCGTGCTGTCTTTATGGGACGACTACGACGCCGACATGCACTGGCTCGATAGCACCTATCCCACTGATGCAGACTCTACCAAGCCTGGTGTTGTTCGCGGCACCTGCACCACCACATCCGGCCAACCCACCGACGTTGAATCGTCAGCCGCCAGTGCCTACGCCGTATACTCGAATATCAGGTTTGGGCCCCATAACTCCACCTTCAGCGGTTCAGCAGGCCCTGGCTTGGCTTCAAACTCCACGAGTTCCACTACTTCCACTGCTTCCACCTCCACGCGTCCTGCTACTCATACTTCTATGACCCCAGGGACCTCCGGGGTTCCGAAGGAGTCGGGATTTAAGACTTCCAGAACCAAATGTCCTTCCAGAACCACTTCCTCCGCACCCTCCGCAACCCAAACAAAATACGGACAATGCGGAGGCAATGGCTACAAAGGCCCAACCGCCTGTGTCGTTGGATGCACCTGCACCGACTTTAATCCTTGGTACTCTCAATGCTTGTAAGCCCTCGGGGCTGAAAAGGGCAATGCGATTTTTTATATTGGTACGGATACCCATGCCGGTCTCATAGTGGACGCATTTCGAAGATTGGGCATCAGCTTGGAATAGAATTTGCGTCGCACTTGGATATTTCATACCCGAAGTGGTTTCTGGTTCCACACTTTGCGCTTGTGGACTGGTGGAATCGTCATTATGTCTCAATAAATCCAATTTGTGGTCCCGGTGACCGCTTATCTGAATTACTTTCCTAGCGGGTTTCACCCTGGGCCCAAGCCAAAGCCATTATTGCTAAGTCAACTCGTTGATGTCCTCATCCGCTCCACCAGGATGGTCCTCAGAACGGCTTTCGAAATACTGGGTTGGTGTCCAACTTCTGTTGGAATAAAAGACCATATCGAGACGTCTCTTGAATTTAATCTTGTGCTGGTGGATAGTGATTAAATCTTTAACGAAAGAATTGCCCCCAAGAGCTGGCTGGCGGATTTGTCAACCTCTCTCTCGGGTCCGAGTACGGGGGGGCGGAGGAACTCGTATGGCCAATCCGGCGACAGACTAAACCGCGTGTGTCCGAATAAAAGCAGGTATACTGCAATAGTACCCGACCATAGATGCGCCCTGCCCGATGGAGCGGCCTCTGCTCCCGCCAACTGGTGGGCAGCAGCACTTGAGTACATACCAAGATGCATTATCACTTGGCATGCGGGTTCAGAAGTCCTTAAGCTGGGAAACATGAACACCAGTATGAATCCGTTTCATATCCACCTTCATTGAGTAGCATCTCGACTCAAGATAGACCTATTCCCGACGGAATATATTTATCCTTGCCACCGGTGGGCATCCCATCAGTTGTTCCTGCGCTGGTAGGGGCTCGATGACCGACTGGCACCCAAGCGCCCTAGTCCTGACACCCGACTTTCCAGCCCCCCACAGGAAGCTGAATTGAAGCGGCACGAGGCCGTCAACGAGTTTGTAAATCATGACAGAAACGATGTCGGTACGTGGGGAGGTGCACTGGATGTGTTTATGCTTTTCGTACGTCAAATCTTCGTGGATACCTAAGACGCACCGTTCATATCATTATCTAGGCTATTCTAGCAGCATTCATCATCCAAGTATCCAAAGATTCGAGGGATGATGTAACAGTTGACTTACCCAGATAACGGAGCTGCGAACGCTCACCAATGGCACTTCAAAGAGGGTTTCCCCCCCAAGTGGCATTTCAGCTCTATTTCAAGAAGCCGGTTTCGGCCCACGTATACTGCCTGATTGTGAGATATTTCCCTCGGCTTTACGTTAGTTTGTGTCATAGTCCTGATGCTACTACAAAACACCAAAAATGAGCTCAGCACCAGTTAATCAGGACTCGCTAGAGGAAATCAAGCACCAAGCGTCTTTCGTTGCGTATCAAGATTGAGCATTGGCAAATTGGGCAGTTCTTCAGCTTTTTGCTTAATTCTGGAACCTACTGGCTGGTGCCGTTCCCTAAACCATTTCGTAACGCGTTGTTCAGATGAATGTCAGGTACAACCCGAACCTCCATATCAAGCTTATTCCGGAATCACACGTTGCAACCGATCTCCCTCCTCTTCTAAAGGTAACAGCAAGGGAATGAGCCCAATGAGGTACGCAAGGATGAACATCTTGACACCCCGGGGCACAGTGCAGTACGTCGATGACCAACCATTGTATTGAAGCGTTATATATACATTTGTTTCAAAATCAGGGAAACCCCATGCTGTCGCGCTAATGTTATGACATCCTAACCGCTTCAAGGTGTCCGTACTCCAGGCCAGGAACTGTCCCAAGAATCAGCTCCCAGATCCACCCGACAGAATCCGCATTCCTCGCACCACCGCGCCACTTGAGACGGATCGCAATGGTTGTGTACGAAGAGTGCCTCGATGGGATCCATGGGTCCTGAAATCGTACAGACACTTGAACGAAGCCCATGTCGTACCCGATGCTTATATTGGAGCATCGAATCATGAGAATGGGCTGCAACAGAGGATGACCTGCATTGGACGCCAGACCATGAGAGCCTCGACCTGTGTTACAAGGTTAGTTTGACGTAGGGGATATATGAGAACGGTGTTTGTTGTCGTGAATGATGGGAGTTGGGTGAAATCCTAATGAACTGGGGTCAGCGACGTCGGACAAGGATATATAATAGAAGCCCTTATCGTTGAGGGGAGGTAGTCCGTAGACCTAATAAATGGAAGGAGATGTGGTTAGAATAAGCCTAAACGAGTAGGGTGTGGAAATACTTACCGTCGAGAACAAGTAGTCCACAGACCACGAAGATGTAGTTAGTAATAAGGGAATGCGCATGCTTACAGTCGAGAGAAGTGGTCCGTAGACCTTAAAAAATGGAAGAGGACGGGTAGGGAGTGCGTATACTTACCGTCAAGAGTAAGTGGCCCGTAGGCCTAAAAAATGGAAGAAGATGTGGTTAGTAATTAGCCTAGACGAGTAGGGAGCGCGCATACTTACCACCGAGAGTAATGGTCCGTAGACCCAAAGCAATTGAAGATGTGGTTAGTAATACGCCTAAAGGAATAAGACTTACCGTGAGGTTATTGATCACATGCAGCAGAGGCGCACGAGGAGATGGAAGATCCCTAGAGAACAAAATAACAAAATGAATATTAGCAGCGGGCGTGGGTTGCTGTGAAAGGCAAAACTGTCAGTAGTCCCACGGAAGGAGGAAAGGAAACAGAGAAAAGGAAACCACGCACCTTGCGACCGTCCCGGAAGAGCCAGAGCTATGTACCTAGCCGCTCCCCCGACCCGCTTTGGGTTTCGGGAGCTGGTATGGAACTGAGCACAAGCCCCCGGCAGAACCAAGGACGGCCCAAATTTGAAAAAAAGCAAAAGAGGATGAAAGAGCAATGAAATTTAAAAGGGAACTGCATTCCCCGATCCAATCCCTTCCAGCCTAGGCCATACTCCTGACGACATACAGCACTCTGATGTGGTGCATATTTCGCCGCAGGGCATGACGTTCAGCATTGGGGATCCAGGAACATGCATATCGCGTTATACAGCGCTCTGATGTGACGCATATTTTGCGGGGCATGGCCTGGCACAGAGGCATACGGCATACAGCACTCTGATGTGGTGCATATTTAGGCACGGGATGATCTCTGGGGAGGGGGAAAGCAGGAGGAGAAAGAGAAGATACGACCGACGACGCATTTCGATTGGTCGGGATATTTAAGGAAAGGGAAACATACAGCCGGCAGCGCATTTCGATTGGCCGGAATATTTAGGGAGAGAAACACATAGGATACAGCCGAAAACGTATTTCGTCGGTCGGCATATTTGGAAGGAATAAAGAGAGTGGCATAGGGTGGCATAGGGTGGCATAGGGTGGCATAGAGTGGCATAGAGTTTGGAAGACATAGAGGAATGCATAGGGTATACAGCCGAAAGCGCGTTTCCATCGGTCGGCATATTTTCAAGTAGAGGGGTCAGAGTAGGAGCCAGGGAGTGGCCACTGGACGCAGTGGGGCCGTCCATTTTGGGAGAGAGATAAGGGAGTGGGAACGTGAGAGTAGTCTGGATGCTGGCGGGAGAGATAAATGAGTGACAAGGTCAGAGTAGAACAGAAGCTTATAGCGGAAGAGAGTGGCCGCTGAACACAGTGGGGCCGTCTATTTCGAGAGAGATATTATGGAGTGGGAAGGCGAGAATGTCAGGATGCTTATAGCGGGAGAGATAAACGAGTGACGAGGTCAGAGTAAAAAAGAAACTTATAACGGAAGAGAGTGGCCGCTGAACACAGTGGGGCCGTCTATTTCGGGAGAGAGATCAGGGAGTGGCCAAGTGGGGACAGTTAGGCCGGGTATATTCCATAGGAGGGGTATATTCCACGCAGAGGGTATCCACGCAGAGGGGTATATTCCATAGGAAGGGTATATTTCGTGCGGAGGGCATCCACGCGAAGGGGTATATTCCATGGGAGGGGTATATTCCACGCGGAGGGTATCCACGCAGAGGGGTATATTCCATGGGAGGGCTGTGATTCCCTGGGGAGAAAGAGAGGGTCCCCTCAAGGACCCCTCAATTTATGCACGAAACCAGGCGTGTTCTGTTTGTTTTTGTTTATCGTTTCAGAGCGCACGAAAGTTGCCATGGAGCAAACAAAGGACAGTATTTGTGTTCAATCCATGACAAATGTGACTGAGACACAGATGCCGAGACCAAAAAGCCAATCCAGCCAACTTCGAATGTATTCCTCGGTG
The DNA here is from genome assembly GCF_015039405.1 of Cantharellus anzutake. Classification (NCBI taxonomy): domain Eukaryota; kingdom Fungi; phylum Basidiomycota; class Agaricomycetes; order Cantharellales; family Hydnaceae; genus Cantharellus; species Cantharellus anzutake. The sequence continues at coordinate 67,319 of NW_024067090.1, forward strand.
GGAACCCTCCACTTCTCCTTTAGACAGTATGTCTTGTTTTTGAATTTAGTTTCCGTCCTCACCATTCTGATGATGACAAATGCATAGAAGACGCCATCATGGGGTCTCGAATCGGATACTGGACGAGCGTATTGTTTTGACAACATGCTATTTAACTCCGCTTCAGATCTTTTACTTCCGCATGAAACAGAAACCACTCAGAGATATGCCTGTATTCCAGCAGGTGAGTGATGCGATGCAGCCTACTAAATCTATTATAGTTAATGCCCTTAATTTTTCGTTGGGTCTTTCTTTCTCTTCCTCAGTCCACACAGAAGCAGGGCTCGACCCCCACATCTGTGCCCGAACGCACAAAGAGAAGAGTGGGAAGGGAGGGGAAGGACAACGCGCAAAGTTCATTACTGAGCTCTCACATTAGATATCGGTCGATTTACATGTACCAACTATGGTTACACTCAACATGATCTATTCAAATTGTGGGTCTCGGTTTTCAATTAGATCATACCATTTTGTTCCCCTGTGCGCGATGCGATGGCCAGAGTTCACTTAGGGATCCGGCCCCCCATTCACTGGCGCATTGAATGTGTCGGAAGGAATCATAATGCGTAACTGACTGAGAACAGTCTGGGCGACATTCGTGGGACATCAAACTAAATCGGGAGTGACAAGGTCAGATTAGGTAAGCCGGAGGTCCCACCTGGCCATGCCGATTCCCACGGTAAAAAAAATCGGACCCCTTGGAAACAAAAGCCTCGCAAAAACGTCTGGGGAACATGTAGTCCACACTCCTTCCGAAGTTGAAGAGAAGCGTGTGGGCCAGCCGTATCGATCTTGATGATAACATCAGCGTCCCTCCGCACCGAAGTTATTCTGCGACCCAATGTATACTATCAACCTGGGAATATATCTCGTCTTGCTCCCAATCATCTCCAGGTCCAAAGCACGGAAATGGAAGTCGGCATCTGTGCATGCATGTGCATGTGCATTGCACGAACGACCGTGTTTTAAGGTTGAAAATCCCTTGTATACGGACTAAAACGTTCACGCCAACTCGATTCTTCTGAACTACAAATGAATTATGTATGATACAAGAATTGGGCTTATCGATATCTAGGTAGTGTACAGTAAAATGTTAGGTGTGCATTCCAACGGAAACAACATTCGCCAGTTTGTAGATGATCTATGATTTTATGTAAATTGATGGATAAAAACGCATCTTCTCGCACTGTCACTGAGGAGAAAGTTGTTTGAGTGCCTCCAATGTATACCTTGGATCCAATCTCCATTTGGCGTCACTGCCTTTACCACTAGTCGAGCAAGTGAAAACGTCAATACGTTCTCCCTCCAAGCGATTGACTCTCCGAATAATGGTCTCATCGCTGCTTGCAGCGAGCACGAAGTCGTACTCTTTCATCGTCGCAAGGACATCTGGGGGAGGCGAAATATCACTTATAGAGCTATCTGATGGCGTGAGAGGCTCAACAAAAACACTATCAGGCGGTGTAGGTGGGAGCGAGGTGTCTTGCGTATGCCGATGGGCAGGGGGTGGGTCAATGGGAGCTGAAGCTCCCGTAACCGGCGGAATTCCGGTGGTGGCGTCTGGCTGGATCCATGGTCTGATTGCTCGGCCCCGGCTGACACCCCTTGGGAGGACAAGGAAGCTCGTTGACCCGGGGATAATGCGGAGACTGAAACGTTCACCCAAACTGTGGTGGTCATCAGAATTGATCATGCATGGTGGACGCAGTTGGTAAACCCACCTATCCCAAACATGGTTCTGAGCCTCAGCGGCCTGTCTTCTAGCCCACTGGATCTCAGGTTCATCGCGTTGTCCGGTCAAGAAACGCCACACGACGGAAGCCCCACGTTCCTCAACATAGGAACCGGGAGTGCGCTCTGTGAACTAGAGGCCATTGCCATCAGCAAGTTATCTCGTCGCACAGGATGGGAAAACGTACATAGCCCAGAATCTCGACACAGAGGGACTTCCAGCTGAAGTTGAGCCTAGAAACTGTGCTGGACCACTCGGTAGAATTAGGCCCCTTGATGAAGCATCCATTTTCTGCCCTATTGACCTAGAAGTAAGCGCATCACACAACTGCAGGCACATACGTGACCACTCACACGAGTCCTAACCCTGGCACCTCTGTGGCTAACTTGTCCAATGCTCCGGTGACGGGCAATCCGCTCAACACCCAAACAATATTTTTCCCCCCATTCACAAGTCTCTCGAGCGTGTCCACAATATCTTGTGGGGGCACGAAACCCGCTTCTCTCATGACTCTCGGGTCTTCCGTCCAAAGTGTGCTCTCAAGATCGAGTAAGATCAGGCGCTTCGAAGCGGAGCTGTACTTTGGTATTAGTTGGTGTTGCAAACTGGTGTGTGAAAGCAGGTCTGGATCCCTTTGGATGTGCTCTTGATAGACGCGGACACACTTCGCGAGGAACGAGGTGACGAATGCTTGTGCCGTCTGAGTGTTGACATGGCGATGCAGATCCTGCAAATGGAGCGCTTTAATCAACGCTGAACAAACACAGAATCCAGACGAACCTGCCAACGTGAGTTCGCTTCCTCGTCGCTCATTGTTAAAGCCTGATAGATCGCGTCTGCTGCGCTCCGATAATCCCACGGATTGAAAGCGATACAGGATCTGAAACCACTGTACGAGTACGACCCCGTAAACTAGCAACAATTCGAATCCAATGTTCCATAACGGGGATAATGAACTTTCCAAACCCACCTCGCTCAAAATCAAAGGCCGTTTGGTCACCTCTTGACATTCTACATATTCATGGGTCCTGAGGGCCATCCCCTCCCGCAAACTCGCAACCATAAAGGCATCTGCAGCGGTCAATAGGCCCAAGTACATACTAAACGTGATATCCTGCGTATGCAATAGAACGATAGGCTGGTAAGTGAGTGAACCGAAGCGAGAGTTGATGCGGGAGACGACGTCAGAAATAGAGGCTTGCAGCTCATTCTGCTCGGTTGTGGATAGCGCGATTTGAATCATGACGACCTACCAACGCAAAAATGTTTGAGCCTCACACTCACAAAGCCAGATCATATATGTGCACAGAACAAGCGTCCTTACCTTGCCTTGAAACTCAGGATGCCTATCCAAGAATTGCTCGAAAGCAATGACTTTGTGCCTCACACCCTTGAACCGATCTATCTCAGCAATGGATGGGGGGGTTCAAAACTTCTCTGGACTCACAGCAACACCATCAAGCTTGTCGCGTCCAACGATTAACTTTTTACCATCGTACCTCTGTTTGACCGTCTTGACCCACTCATCTACTTCTGGATCCTTCCTACTCAAAAAGAGCCGTTATCCGATAAGCATCAAGATTTCATGTGAGGTTTCACGCGGTCTTACCGCTTCGCCTTTAAATCCAATACGTCAATTCCAATGGGGAACACCGCTACATCCACGAAGCTGTTTTCGAGCTGGATACCTTTTGGCACAGCCTCGACTGCCAGAATGCGGGACACGGTTTGACGGAAGTGCCGTGCGTAGTTATGAGTCTGGAAACCGATAAGGTCCGCACCGAGAAGGCCCCGCAGAATCTCAGTCCGGGCTTGAGTTATCATCAGGAGAGACTCAGTAGATGGCCTTCCGGTACTAAACAGGACTGCACACCTGCAAGACACCTGAAAATTTCTGAGCTGGGCCAGGCAACATGCAGAAAGAAGCCAATAGTTGCATTTGGCAATTTTTGGCGCACAAGTTGAGGTACGAGGAATAAATGATAATCGTTCACCCAAACTGTTTGCAATCGTCAGAAAGTCATAGGCAATCGATAAAGAGAAAACTGACTGATGTCGCCTGGCTCGTACACCGAGACGATCGCCTCTGCAAACTTTTCATTCACTGTTTTATAGTGCTTAAAAGATTGCGACTCGTAAAAAACTTTTGTCTTCGGAGCATCAGGCACTGCATAATGTAAGCTCGGCCAAAGCACCTGGCCACATCGTCAGAAGAAAAGTGACCCCGAATCTGCCAATTCGAACATACTTGATGGCAAAAATCATCGTAAGCAGCCTTGAACTCATCATCCCCAACCCAAATAGGTACATTGTCTACTTGTCCCATCCTGAAATCCACCTCAAGTTTCATCTCCTGGAACATTTCATCAGTTGGCAAGTCCAATATCCCAACCCACAACTTTCTTTTGATATTTTCTTCTACTGACGCGATTGCTTTGTGTAAACCAACGTTTCCGTGATAACACGGCGCAATCTCAAATGAAGGTTTTGCGGAGCGCGATCCAGCTCTCCGAGAATCCCGTATATCATCCGCAACAGAGCCGGATCTGCGGAGGGAGGAGCTTCGGGACGCACGGCTTCGTCTACGGGGCAACCCGCTGGAGGCTGTAGGTGTTGGAAACCTCGTATAGGTGGAGGGATTCGGATCATCGTGCGTACTAACATCAGCGGGAGAATGACTTCTCCTGCTGCTTCCCCGTTCTGTCCCAGAAATATTGATGATCTTTTCATGAAGACTTGCAAATGTGTTTCCAATGCTAGAGGGCACACGAGTAGGGGTAGGTCGCGTGCTGATTACGCCACTAAGACCAAGGCGTTTAAGGTTAGACGAAGATCCACTGGGTGAGAGCAGGCTGGGTGTTAGTGGTGCGGAAGGGAATGGAAATGGATGAGAAAGGTCTGTTTGCAGTTGAGGTAATTCGACTTTGCCTTGGGCCTGGAGGTTGAAATGAATCAGTAAAAAACGATTAAAACAGCAGGATGTTCGCACCTTAGTCTTAAGATCTTCCACGATGCTGAGAAGTTTAGGCGGGGTTTGTCTTGCCGTCGTTGCCAATACACTTGCGAGGGGGTCAGAAGTGGAGGCGGCCACCGAAGCTACTGCTGCCGACGTGGGCAGAATGGTAACCGGCGACGTCGGTTGGCTCACATCAACCGTATGTGTCGGCGTCAGACTAGGGGAGTCACGGGAGACCAGGTAGATCGTTTGGGGCAGGAAAAGAGAAGCTATGAGGACACGAGAGTTGTCGGTCGACGCCATTGCCGTTTCTTGCTAGGCGGGCAGCTTTCTGGTTAATGTCTTCCGGGGGATCGCAAGAGTGGTGGGCTGGTTATAAGCGATGGAAATTTATAATGAGTGTAGAGTGATGGGCGTGTGAAGCACTCGAAGGGTTTTTCTATGTTGGTCAGCAGGCTAGCAAGATCACTAGGGAGAGCGCCAGTTAAGGCAACCGGAGATGAGGAGAAGCTGGAAACAAACGTTTGGGCTGCTGAAATCGCTCTTGCCAATAGGCGGAGGAAGGTGACGCCCTGAATGTGAAGCCTATGACGTAATTTCCCTGACACGACCAATTTCATCCGCGTGCCAATTCCTTTTCAAGGAATCTCACCAAAGCAACTGCCCTGGCTTTCGACGACGCTGGGCGGCCCGCTGGAAGGCTCCACGTCAACCGGTGGCAGACGTATATTCGCCAAAGCCTCAGCAGACACTCCAACAGAGGCTGGTAACCGCCTAAGCAGATATGGATCCGGAATTGTATCTCATTGGCATAATATTCATGTTCTTACGCCCAATAACGGTAGTCTGGTTTCGCATATCTTGTTCAGGAATGGAACAGCCACATCTGCCTCATCGATCGTTCATTGCTCAATCTCCTCAATCACGGGTTGAAAAAACCAGACTTTCTCGCCGAAAACGGAAACACACGTTGATTAATATCGCTACAATGTGTTCCTGCACTATCCCTGTGTCCGCGCGGATCCCGCAAGTTGTTCATCACCCATCATCCCCCCGTGGTGTGACGGATTTAGACTGAAGCATCACATATCAGCCTGCAAAGATATAGATATCTTCCATTCTTAGTCAGGCCATCAGTAGAGTACTGCATTCGCTCGCGGCCTAGCTTTTCTTCGGAGACTTAATCGATCATGGTTTGATTATGTAGTTGGGTCACAAGCTTCATGGGGACTTCGCGTATCCGAACTTTCTTGGGCTTTGTGCGGTGCATCCATCTGGACTCTGACCAGAGGTCTGCGAATCCAGACTTATTCGCTGTTGGAGCCAGGATTTTGGATCAAATGGAACTTGATGACGTGTCGCTTAGTGTAACCTGGCGAAGAAGAAGCTTGATGCGTCCCGTTAAACTCCGGCTGGTTCCAAGGATTAACTTTGTTGACTACTAGCGCTACATGAGGTCATACACTTGCTCATTTGGAGGCGCGTGGGCGTTGCGCGAAGCCGACACCTACAGTATATAGCGTGGAAATCATCGTCATTCAACTCCTAAAGCGCTGGACTGATTAATCATACATACGAAATGCCGCGGAACAAAACAGTAAGAAGATGGAATTCCTGGTACCGTATGTGTTCAAAACTACCTGAGCGAGGATATCGTAAGCTATCGGCGAACAAGTGCACGCTGCTCACATGCAAGCAAGTATCTGAACATGGATTGCAGCACTTCGATCTTCGAAGCACAAGATGGTACATTGGATCAAGATGACGATGACTCGCGAGACACAACTCTGCACCTCACGCCCCAACCATCCCTCTTTCTCATTGATTAGTTACACCTCGCAAAATACGTCGGTTGGTCCGAACACAAAGCGATTTGCTCCTATGGCATCCTCTTCCTGTGATCTATGCTTTTGTTTATCTTGGCGAACGGGGGATTGGTTATATATATATACGTATGTGGCGTATTGCTGACTGTGGGAACATCTGCAGTTTTGTGCGGGAGCTGGGTTTCTATCATATCCACCGACCCCTTAGTCGCTACAAAACATATCGCAACGTATGTCCCAAGTTCCTCGTCCAGAAGTCAATCATCTGATGGAGCCGCATTAAATGCACCAAGGCATCCGTCGCTCTTCCCTTGACGTGCTGACCGAACATTGTGTCAACGACCTCCTTCCGGCCGGAGTGTCGGGTTGATCTTCATCAAGTCACATTGTCAATGGCAATCATGTTCGTGGGTTCCAACTGAGTCGTTCTATGAGATTGCCGAGGATCGTGCTGACGAACCATGTTGCAGTTTATGATCTGGACGAACATCCGTAGCAGATACGCTCTGCCATTTGCACATGGCTCGCTGCAGCATGAGTAGGTGTCATGGGATCCTCATCGATGTTCACCTTACACATGGCCCGGGCCGTGCTTGTTAACCAGGTCGCTTTACATTCATAGAAGTTTATCCCCCAGTTGCACTGGTAATATTATCTCTCACTTCTACTCGGAAATATCTCATCGCCGCGTATCCCATGCGCAGGCATTATTCGATTATTTCTGTGGGATGGTAGCGACTTCTGGCCTGGCGGACATACAGTGCCGGAACTCGAACATGGCGGTGACAGCAGCATTGCGGCGGCTGAGGAGATGTTCAGTAGAAAAGCGGTCGTGATACTTGAAGCCGACGCCGGGGCCGCCACCGAGGCCGCGAAAAGAGCAGAAAACGCCGAGGGGAGACTTGATGCACTGTCAGGGACGTCCTGATAAATGTAAATCATGGCGAAAAACCCAACGTTTTGTCTCAGTGACAATTACTTCAGGTGACGTACTCCAACGCTGACGATGTAGGATAGGAATAATTTAATCGCGTCCGCCCACTGGTCTGATCTGAGTCATGGAGCCTCTTCCAACGCTTGACTCGCTGAAAGCGATTGTTGCTGAATATATACTGGTACCTAACATATTGGGTGAGTGTTCAACTGACGAGCCAAATACACTAATAGTCGCGAAGGATAGGTATCAATCCTTTGAAACCTGAGAGCCGCACGTTTGCTGGCTGGCGCCCCATAAGTCCTACTTGAGCATGGGACTTCTGCGTTTCCAAGGAGGCTTCATTGACTTTGGCGGCCTTTCCGCTATCGATACCATTTCCTGGAGCTATCAGTGGTGCGAAGGTACGTCGGCCCTTGAGGCACGCGGACAATTAACGGCTGACTGATTCATCGCAAGTAGCGAAAAGACCCAAGCGGGGAATGTAAAGGATCGAACCATATTCACAGGTAGCCACAAAGGAACTGGCGCACAACCAAGGTTAGGGATAAGGCCTACCTGAACTTCGAGAGAAAGGCTAGGTATGCATGGCAATCATTGGCTAAATGGATGTTATGCTCAACAGCGATAAATGAAGAGTCACAAGCAAGGACCTAGCTCCCGAATCACGTCGACGCATGAACTCCCTTTTCTTGGTCCCGGCGTCGAGCTCCACACTTGGAACGATTGATAATGAATGCGTCTTCATTCGGTGATGATCCACAGCTTACTCTGGCAGTCCCTTGGTCCCAAGGCCTTTTTTCGCCCTTGGTAACGTACTTCCAGAGTGATGGGATTCCTCTGGACCAGGGACCGATCCTCAGAGCCCTACAGAATCTGCAGAGTTAAACCAGAGCGACAAGTTGGGGAGTCTCACTGATCTTCGCAATGTCTGAGTTCGGTGACCCATTCCTTTTCGCGTACCCAACAAGCAGGGAAGAAAACGAGAACCCACCCGCCGGCGCTCAGCCTGAGGCTGGGTGTACATAGCAGGTCCAAGACTCCTTTCAGCCTAGTCCCAGCCTCTAGTTATTGAGAACCGTAGGGGTTTGTTTCCCCTTGGGGAGCTCTTCGATTTTAGACCTACTAGCTGCTGTTCCCCTGGGCCAGACCTTTTCTAGGACCGACCTTTCTAGCTCGGGCTTGGTCATCCGCGAGCGAATCATTGCGCGCGGAGAATCGACGGCCAGCTGCGTAACCCTTGTGAGGGTCGCGCGACGGCAGAATCTGCACAACAACTAATTTGCCCTCTCGGCTCAGAAAACAAAACTGGATCGAAGTGCGCGCTATTTTGGTTCTCCCGCAGTTCGGTTCGGTCTTGGAACGGTTCGAAACAACTTCGCTGAACTAGCTAGGTAGAAATGAAATATAATATAATTGGGATTCTCTACTGAACATATTGCATGAGAACTTCGATCATTATAGGTCAAGAATGCAATATGAAGCCTGCCCGCTCCGTGCTGTTCTGTCATGCATGAGATTCGGCCGCCATTCTTGGACCGCTTACCTTTGTTGCCTCTAAGCTAGGCCTTCCTTGCTTTCCTCTCCTTCAAGTACATGAATGAATGGTCCCGAGCTAGACGCTAAATTCAAGTTGAGAGTGAGCATGAGGAGCCTTGTTTTATGAACGCACAACATTTATTAATAATATTCGTGCAATATGCATCATGAAATCTCGAGATCAGCTAGCTACAATTAATCCTCGGACGGTTCTATGGTTCAGTTTTCGGTTCGGGAATCGGGTCAGAACTGACCTCGTACTACTGTAGTTCGGTTCTGGCACCCATGGTTTGGTTCTCGGTTTTAGTTCTGGTTTCTCTGAGAAGCACTGGTAATGGGGAGATATATATGACGGCCTCGTTTTCAAACTAATCTGCTCTCCAACGTCCACGCCGCCAGTACTTATTAAGTAAATATACATGCTTCGGAATTAAATCCTTGCATGGGCATGCTGAAATGTTCCTGCGGCGTCCCTCCAGGGTTCGGGGTTTCCTTAATTAGCTAAGCGCCCCTTTCGCTGCCGGACAACGACGATTTTGACCCCTCTCCGACGAGCAAAGACTGACATCAACCCTGCTTGGAAAAAGGTCGCAATCACATAAATTGCGAGAAACTGACCTTCGTACAGCGCTCTACTGGCTTACAGGGATGTCAAATTTTGCCGGCACAAGTCACTTTGCTAGCGTTGGAACAGTGACCGGCACGATTTGCAGGCACTGATATGATGATACCGTCTGTATTTAAGTAAATGAAGTGATTATATGTACATAATAGATGTGTATAGCAATTCGCCTTTGTAAATTAACGGCCTTGCCACCAGTTGCCACTCTCGAGCTTCGAATGTATGTATATAATATACTTGCTTCACACTATGAGCTGCAAGGGCAGTGGAAGCAAGCAGGTTTCTTAGCGAGTCATTTTGATATGATCACAGTGAACATCTTCTACATCCTCTTTGAGCACACGTCTAGCTTTTGAACGAGGTACCGGAGCTGAAAAAGAAAAGGAAAAGGATGGTTATTGAACCTCAAAAAAATGCAACCACAGGTCCTAGCACGCACCCTTGGAGTTTTCAGTAAGATAAAATCGGCGGAGAATTAGAATGCACTCTTCACGTAGATATCCATATCTACAAGGGAAGGGGGGCCAAATTGGATGTGGAATGCTGAGAGTGAAAGAGAGAGAGACCCGCCGTTAGTCTTAATGCGGACACTACTTCAAGATTTTTGGTTTTATGTAAGGGTAAACGTACGCTTCGTTCACGCCGAGCACACCACCACACCCCCCAAATCTATCATTGACGCAGCCACAATACACCCCCTTAATCCCCAACTGACGAAGAGCTGAAGCGCACATGATACAGGGCTCGACGGTAACGTAGAGAACGACGTCTTGCAGTGGCAGATCGGGAGGCGGCGTTGGGATTATGTCAGGAGATGATAACATACTGTCTATAGCTTCCAGCTCTGCATGTCTTGTTGCCTTGAAAACATTTTTTTAAAAATGAGTATCCGCTTTCAAGGTAAGGTGAGGACGATGGAGCGTACGTTCCGATGCTCGTTCGTCCGATTTCGAGCTGAAGCTAAAACCTGACCATCTCGAACGAAAACACAACCTATAGGAACTTCATCCGCTTCCAAGGCTTCCTCAGCCTGTATGTAGATGTGTGAGCCCAGTAATGCATAACAGCAGGATCAAGAAGCAATCACCCACGAGTTCAAGAGCAATACGCATCCATTCAACGTGCTCCTTCTCCTGTTCTTCGGAAGGGACATATATCGCCATGCCCCTGCTTGGTCTTCTGGGACGCGACCCAGTGACTGCATGGGAACCAATATTTGACTTGATTCGCGGTTCCGTGCGGCTGTGAAAGCGCTTTGAGGTCGTGGGAACCCGAGTGCAAATTATCGTAAACAAAGTGTCCTCGTTCTCGTCTTACCATATGAACTGTGAGTTTTAGGGCCGTTTCTCATTATAATCGGAATCTCTGAGCCTATCTTTTTTTGCACGACAAAGACCTCCCAAAAAGTGCGGGATGGCTAGCTAGTTGGCAGCTTTTCCTCGCAGTGACTTCCGTGTTCAACACGGTGCAAAACTTCATCACGTCAAAGTTAACAAAGCGTATTTATAACCAAGCCAACGAGGAAGGTGAGCAAGAAGGGGGGGGGAGGGGCTTATGAGATACATACGATAAATCTCTTTCGTGCTTCTTTTTTAGTTAATGCTCTGCAGTCACGTACTTTTGGGATTTGGACTTTGACGGCGGCAATCATCCGTTTTCAAGTCGCATATGATATCCATGACCCAAAGTGAGCAGCAGCAGTATCCCTCCGTTGACCTTATGTCTCAGGCTTTTTCTCCTTTCCCAAAACAAAAACAAAAAAGCCTGTACCACTTGGCGATCGGGACATATTGGATTGCCTTTGCTCACTTCGTTTCGGAGATCGTAATCTTTCGAACAGCGAATTTGAAGGGAAGCGCACTCGCCCCATGCATCGTGGCTAGTAAGTTTCCCCGTTATTAGGTGTGCGTATTATTGGCTAATTGCATTGCTTTACTGACTAGCTTCTTCGTTAATCTGGATGTACGCCCAGAAAGAGTATTATCTCTCTGAGTTATAATTATCATGACAACGTCTTTTTTATTCGAATGGTTTCATTGAGGTGGATCCGCATCTTCCACTGGCTCAATTTATATTTTGCGCTTGAGACAACAAAAATCTCCTGCCTGATGTCCCTGCTCACTTGGTCATCAGGGATATCGGTTCCCTTGGAAGTCGGTCATGCGTATGGGGGGGGGGGGGGGGGCGTAAACCTGATCAACGGCCTAATAGTTCACGAACCACGGAGCCCGAAATGTAATGCCCTCCCCATGTACGATCAGATGCGCAGGCAGGGCTGCCGAGGAAGGCTGGAAGAATCTTTGCGCTCTCAGAAGCTTTGGACGAAGCAGGCCGAACGGATCATAAACCGCGAACCCAACAACAAATTGATTCATGACTCTTTTGGTTCAATTTGAACGGTTGAAGGGGGGGGGCATCCGGGACCTCATTTCTGGTCAACTACTTGCTCCAGAAATTGGCCCCCCCCATGCTTGTGTGCGGTTTGGAGGCCGATGTACCCCTTCCCCTGAGCGTCTAACCCTATCCCATGATTGAACCTCCCTGCGGAAATGGCCTCCCATGCTGCCATGCTGCAGTATGTCCGACGGCGTTCCTCCTGAAAAAAAAAACTTGTATATTGTACTTGGGGGAACCAGAGCAACTGGTCAAACAATCCGATCGCCTTGCTTGACGTTCTCGCCCAAGGAGTCGACAGCTGAACCGCGAATTGACCTCTATCGATGTTCCCCGACCACATGTACAGTACATTGCCCGCAATTTGTAAGTATTAATACACTGCTGTGTGCTTTCCGTCGTAGAAAATTGCAGTTGGGCTGATGAGTAAAAAATCTTGGGCTAATATAATTTTTGGGTCGCGTCATGCATGATATGTTCTGATTTGGTTAGGCAATATTATATTAATCCATCCAGCTATGCTCTTGCAGGGATCGGTAGGCGGGTACAGGCCTAGCTGTCTAGTGATGGATGGTGTCTAGTTTCCCAAGTGAAATACAATTCAAGCAGACATGGTGGAATATGTAGATGAAGAAAGTGCGCAACGTGCAGGCTACCCCTACCTCCTGTTTCGACCCTAATCCACTCAGAACCTGCATCACTTCCATTGTTGATAGCCCGCGGCCTGGCTTGTCAGTGCAATATAACCCCAAGCCTCCCTGCTATATATCGCATGGTTCTATGATGGAACTACTAATGCGAAAACGTGTTCATCGCGCGCATCGCTCAATCTTCATTTGGACATGTCACTTTTTACATTGTAGGGGGGAAAACGGCACTAGTGAAATACCTTCCACGAAGTTGGTGGAATCAAGCGTGGATTGTGTCAACAGAAAAGTGGCGGCGTGGAAGGTCAGAAGAGCAGTTGGTACATATATTCTTTAATAATTCCCCCAATTCCCAAGCTAGATTCGTCAAGCAACTAGAGTGGCATTAGAAGACAGGTGACCTACCTTTTCTTAAAGAGTGGCGTAAGTGTCTCCGCAACCACGAGTCGGGCCGGGGTAGCCGAACGTGACGCGCAGGGATCTTTGCGTGGCAACAAGTCTTGGGGTTCGGGCATACACACGCGCGCGAAGTTGTTGTTAGTCCTTCGGGAAATGAGTTTTCCGAAGCGCTGGTTATTCCGTCTTGGGGATCATATCTACTATATGTAACTTGCAATCAGAAAACACTTGTATAACAGCTTCTCGAAGGTTCGAATCGAGGCAACCGATATTCCATACTAGGATGAAGATATCTTGTTAGGGTCCTGGGTGGGCTAGAAGGACAACGAAGCGTTCGTTCTCACGCTAATTTCCAAAAGGAGGTCACGTTTCACCCTTACAATAGCTTCTCGGTCAGCTTAGGCAGGGGTGACCATCGGGGCACCCTTTTCCGCGTCGTTGCTCTCAGACTCAAGTTGAACTTATCACTCTAGACGCATGGCTTGTTGGCTTGGATGCGTCTCAACAACTCCCGTAATCATCCGGGCGCAGGAGCTGTTCGCCACTCGGGCTCTCAATTTCAAGGACCGATCTTTCCGAGTCCAAGGATATCCAGCTTGAGTGATCTTATTCGGTTGCGAGACTCGGACGCTTCTACCCAGCTGGTCCTTGACTGAGTGGCATGCACAGCATTAATGGACATATTCACCTATATATCGTGGCGAACACATCATGCCCGCAGAATGCCCATGTCACTATTATATTCGGATCATCACTTCAAAAAAGATTGTCTCACCCTCTGTTGTAAATGTGTTCTTGCTTGATGAATGGCATGCTTCTCATTTGGATTCCAGAACGGGATCCCATGGCAATTTCACCTGCTGGAGAAAAAATTCTGTTGTTGGTCCCATCATTATGCATGTTCGTTCCATCCATTCCATCCAGTTGGGGTTCAAACGTTTTCAAGCCCCTCATTCAGGAAGCCCTTTAGAAGCTCTATGAATCATCATGTCCATCAGGACCATATCGCCTTCTCCTCTGACTACCGATTTTTCCTGACCTCGCTGTTTGGGGAGGGAAGAAATGAATCCGAGCGTAAAAGGTATAAATATCGGACGAAAAACGTCCCTCATCTCCCCAGAGTCAACGCTTCACTCACTCACTGGCACTCTGACTCCTCCATTCCACTCTTTTTTTAGCAAACACCATGATGTTCTCTAATCGTATCCTTACTCTTCTCCTCTTCATCGTCTCCCTTGGTCTCTTTGCCTACTCCAAGCCAATCGACAGCAATGCGCTTGCTGCACGGGCGATCAGCGGCGACGTCGCCCAGCCTGTCGGAGGCTTGACTCCTCGTGGCTCATGCGGTAAGAGCACCTTTTAAAGTTCCTTTTTTTTTTTTTTTTTTTTGTAAAACAGGGGCTTATGCCCGTGGCAACAAAAAATCGATTTTTAACACCGTGTTTTTGTTAGGATGTGACAATGACCTTCTTCTTGTTCTCCGTGACCTACATCTCAAGCTCAAGGTCAAAATCGATCTTCTCGGTCAGTAATTTTGCGTTTCAACAAACAACCAGTGTCTTCCCCCCCCCGCGCGACTACTACTAACGATGATGTTCGTAAACTTAGATGGCCACCACCCTATCGAGCCCATTATCGCCGAAATTATCGCCATCATCGATGTCGCCGTCAAAGTCATCGCAAATATCTACATCTCTGTGGATGGCATTACCGTTGCCATCCATGCTTGTGTAGATATCATCGTTCAGATCATCGTGGTAAGTCCTTTCCTCCTGACAGTAATATGTTTGTTATATTGGCTCAACCAAAAAAAAAAACAGTCGATTTACCTTGGTATCTACAAATACGGGCTCATCCGTCTCGTCGTGATCATCTCCCAACTCAACGTGTGCATCACCGCTTTCGTGAAGATCATCGTCCATATCTGCCCTTCTTTCCACGATTTACTCAAGGTTGCGTGAGTAGCAGATTCTTTTTTTTTTTTTTTTTTTTTTTTTTTTTTTACCTCTTCTCCTTGACTCTTTGACTGATCCTCTCCAAATTTTATTAGTCTCTCTGTTCATCTCGACGTCCTTGGCATCTTTGTCGATCTTCCTATTTTCCTTGGCATTTCCTTGTAATGATCCCGTTACAATCAGCTGCTAAGCTTACTCCTTATTTTTTGTTTCCCCCCCCCCTTCCCTTTTCCTTTTTAATGGTCATTACTACTAGTCCGTCTGCTGCCTTCTGTTGCTTGCAAAAAAAGCAATTATTCATTACAAGGACCATGCCATCATGCCCAATATAATTTAAAAATGGGTTTCGATACGCTTAGTAACACCCATTTAACATCGCCGAATCATGTCATGTGTCAGGATCGAGCCAGCCTGTTGCGCGACCAGACTCCCTCGATCCTGCTTACAAAGACGTTACACCTGTCGGATGCACGCTCCCCTTTGAAATTAGATGTGCGCGCCTCCAGCTCCGGGACCGAATGCCTGATCTGCTGAATCTCGACCAGGAACGCTTTAACGAATAGGAGGGACTATTTGCAACAGTTGGCGCCTAGCTTGCATGGCCACTCCAATATTTGGCCGGAGCTAATCACTTGCGACAACATTAACCCATGCTTTACAATCATTTGAAGCCCCTACACCGGGCTAATGAACCTAAGATCTATAACTAAGCTAGTCCTAACCGTTTGACTGTAAGCCGTCTGTCACATCAAGCCACCAGAATCTGGACCGTCAATTCACGAATTGCTTAAAGGCCTCGTAACAGGCAAGAATGTGGCCCCTGTTGTCCAGAGGTTTCATACCCTCACTGAGACGGCGAGCGGGGCGAGATACCACAGGAAGATGGGCATACACGACGGTTGGTGTGGCGGGAAAGCGCCCCAGCTCGACTGCCTGCGCAAGCTCCGTGGTGACACGAATCTTGTAAAAGATCGGCGATGAGCCTACCAAGGTAATGCCTGGTATCACCTTGGCGTCGATAGCATCTTGACCGAGAATATGCGTTCGTCTGGCGTTATTGGTCTGAAACGCGGCGATCGCCTCTGCTATGAGCTGTGGCTCCGGATTCTTACGGTCTTTGTGACGTTTATCCTCCTGAACCAGGAGTAGGATATCATCGTCCGAATCTATAATGCAAACGTCGGTCTTCGCGTGACGTTGTTCTCCGCAGATGGCAAGTGGGATGTCGGCCCGCGTGCGCGCGATCCTGGTTCGAGGAACATAACCCAACAACATCAACAAGCAGACGGCAAAGTCGTCCACTGCCGACTCCTCCGCTGGCACAGGATCCATCGCTAAGTCCATATAGCGTAAAAATCTATAGTTCGAGTCGTCTGTCATTTCGTCTGCATTCAGTCTAGTGAGGACCTCATCGGCGACGGCGGGTTGTGGGAGGGGATCAACGCCGAAAAAGGTGGTCGTATCCTGGAACTGGATGATGATGTTGTATGCAAGAAGTTCATGGGTTCCCCAGTCGTTACCAGATTTGGCTGTGCGCAAGAGAGAGAGGCCATGATCGCAAGAAGGCAATCGGTGTTGGGTGTAAGCCATTTTGAAGCCATGTTCGAAATTATTGACCACGTGACTGGATTTGGCTCTGACCTGAAACCAAGCCTGACCAAAAACACTCCATAATTTTACAACCAGAAACACCTTTTGGGAAAGGCTCGCAATTTAACCCTTCAGATATTTCTCCAACAGATCATCATGATTCTCACTTTTTATAAATACACTTAGTATAAGTGAGTATGTTAATAATATAACAAGCACAACATCACTTTGTGAGTTGGCCGCAGCGTACTAGCCCCACCTCCCCAAATTTCCACAGAAACATGTTATTGATTAGGTTGAGAGTTTGATGAGTGGACAGGCGCAAGCTAAGTCGAATTCGGCAAGCGGGATTTTTTTTTGAATTATATACGGGATTTGCCGCGAATTATGTAATCAATTCTCTTCCGCACCTGGCCAACCACTCGTGTTCCCCCCCTTTGCAACATGGAGGATGCACTGACACACCCACACCGCATCCGCCAGTGGCTGAGGGGATCTCAGTGATAGAATCTTCTAGGCTTGAGGGCTGGGTTGGGTTGAAGTTGGTCTGTAAATTCTTATGGCTGGGCATCATGCAAGCCATTACAGTATGTAATTATGTACGGCAGCTGAATCAAAAAAAGGTAAACAGCACGGACTATCAGATTTTACGTATTACGGGCATCTTGTGCCTAGCTTGGCCGTACGCCAAGGTGCCTGAGTCCGGGCCCAACATTGATTTTCAATGTCTATTAGTTGTCGGCAGCACTTCGTGATGGGTATAACTCTATTATTCGCCCTGGATTTTTTGCCTGGGCCCTCGATCGTACCCAAGAGCTGCATAACACCCACTCGGTGTATGATAGGGACTGTTGTTCATTGACGGGCGTCATCTACACAAGAGAAGAGGTAATATTGAGAATCTTACGAGACTCAGGACGCTTCTGGAAAACTTACCCTTGGCATCTCACCATAATTGGCCGAGGCTTTTGTATCGAAGTTGCTGTTCAGACCATCATTTCACGCAGTGTCTCAGTCTGTGTTGCAAATTCGAGGTCTTTCGCTTGGCGGAACTGCTTCACACTGGAATGGGGGCGTCTCATAACCTGACCTCCCTGATTTGATCATGGCACACCAAGTCTTAGGGAACATTGGGTACGTTCCCCGGTGGCTCCGCCGGTGTCGACAGGGACGACAGCTTGGATTCTTTGTCAGTGACTTCATTCCTCCCTATGGTAGGGAAAAATCACTGGGTCTGGTCTGGATCATGCATCTTCGCACCGCCTTCTCGCGCCCCAGGGGTCTTAGTGACAGCATCTTCTGGATTGAAAGGTTAGGTTGCGGAGATATCGATTCTCGATCTTCCGCGTAGACCCTTCTTTGGGGAAACATAAAGCGTCCAGCAGTTATCATTTTCAAGGATTACGTCTTGTAAGGAAGAAGCCTCCTAATGCGTCTACCGTTGCCTTCCAAAGCACGAGGGAATTACTAGTCAGCTGTTGTAAGCATGGGCCCCGATCACCGGTTCACCAATTTCCAAAACAGGGATCTCTGTGTCAGTCAGTGACTGTAGTCGGTCCTAAAGCAAACGAAGATCGATAGCCTGCATACAGTATTGGGCTTAGGATAGGTGTCTTGTGCACCTCGGCTGGGCTCTAGTGTCCTCAGAACCAAAGGGCTGCAACGCTAGATGCTCATTTAGTCATTCAGATCTTCCTTATTCGGAGAAGAGGTAATATCTTACGTTTGCGAGAGTGATCTGTCCAAGTTCTCGACCAGCTGCAAGTCCTGCAACAATGCACCCACACACATAACGTCAATATCTGGGTTAACTTGCATTTCCAACGTTTACGCGATGTCCACCGCCTCTGTTGCAAATTCAAAGGTTCCTTTCGTTAGCGAGCTACTTTGCAACCGGAATTTTTGGATCAAGAAAATTTCACCTGCTGGGAAGAGGGAGATGAATCCGGACGCGCAAGGTATAAATTCTGGGGCCTCACCTAACCACAGAACCTTTCGCTCTAACGAGTTCCACGCTCTTCTCGCACCTAGTTACAATGTTCTCCAAGCGCATCCTGACTCTTCTTCTCTTCCTCGTCTCGCTCAGTCTCCTCACTTGGTCCAAGCCCATTGACAGCGATGAGGTTGGTATCCGAGCCATCGACGACGAAGTCGGTGTACGTGCCATCGACGATGTTGCCGAGGTCGAGGACTTGATTCGTCGTGATGCCTTCCCCCATAGGCCATGCGGTAAGATACTTTTTTTTTCTTTGGTCTGTGTGTGGGGTTGCCGTTGTATGATTAACCGCTTGTCAGGATGTGACCAGGATCTCCTTAAAGTTCTTGTTGACCTTGACAGGAAACTCACGGTTAAAATTCAAGATCTCGGTTAGTATGCGGACATCGGTCGCCGGTCGCCAACTAACTAACAGTGTTTCGCAGATGGAAAGAAGCGCTTGGGCCCTATCATCGAAGAAATTATTGTCATCATCCGCGTCGCCATCCGCGTCATTGACGAGATTCGCATTTCTTCTTGCAAAGTTACTGCTGTCATCAGGGTCTGTGTGGATATTATCATCAAGATCATTGTGGTGAGTACTTCGATTCGTTTAGTAATGATGATACTCGCTCTCACTCCAACGTCTCGCAGGCGATTTCTCGTGGTTGCCACAGGTACCGAGACGTCAAACATTCTAGGTTCATCGTGAAGCTCGATCTCGTTATCGTCGCTTTACTCAAAAGCTGCATCCGAGTTTGCCCCCGCATCAGGGAGCCCCTCAAGGTTGCGTAAGTGGATTACGTGTTTTGCTTATCTTTGGCTCCATGCTGAAAATCATCCTAAATTTCAGCCTCATTGTTCATATTAAGATTCTTGAAATCTTTGTCAACCTTCGCGCTTTCCTGGGCCATCACTAAGGGTCCACACAGAAACACAGGAACGAGTATGGTTAAGCTCGCTTCGATGATATTCTCGTCTCAATCGGCTGCTGGTTTTTTTTTTTTTTGGCTGATGATCCGTCTTTCTCTGTGGTCGTCGTTTAATACTTCCGTGTAACATCATCGTGTTCAATCCAGTTTGGAATGGTTCGATACGCTCAATACCAATCTACCGTATTCTACATGGCATTCCAAATGAGTCTGTGAATGTGGGTAATGAGGTGCATGTGTAGAGGTTGACAATTCCATACTTACGTAGTCAAACCAACTGGGAATGGATACGTTAGATGTTTCCCTCGAAACTGGATGTCGCATGTGATGGGACCCGGGTTAGGCCCTGAGTCAGCCGAATTTAGTACCACCTAGACGGCCGCTCAGCAGACTTTCTGCAATATGACTGCCACACACAAACCATTGTATATCGTGTAGGATTGCCTGCCTTGGAGCGACGTATCCTGTATGTTGTCGCCAGAAGTGACCCAGCGTTAGACCCCGTAATAGAAGATTGAATACGCTCTCCGGTGGGTCCACCAGCATCGACCGGAAGGACCGCTTTATTGGCATGAGCAAGTCCATAGACTAGGCACAGACGATCGGGAGATTGAGGTGAATGAAAATGCATAAGAATGCCACTCACATTCCTGATTGAGAGTGTAGTTGCTTCCCACAATACTGACCATGGCACGGCATCCCTGGCCACAGCTGTTGGTTCCGGGAAGCAAGGGCCCCTGGTGTCAATTAGTTAACGATACGAAGTATAGACGACTGCTAATAATCCGTCTGATCTTACCCCCGAAGGATCACCAGCCAAGGACCACATGGCGGCAGTACGGGAGTAATAATTCGGTGAGCCTATCCAAATTCGTTCCGTTTGCCATTTGATATCGGACCACCTGCCAAAGGGTGCTCAGCCGTCGCGTCGACATGATGGAGTAAGGTGGTTACCAATCTGTACCAGTAGTGGAAGCACACTCAGCTACGGGGGAGGAGTCAGCAATACGTATAAGGGCAATGAGAGTAGCTACTTTGGTAGATCCATGTATTCGGCCAGCTTTCCTGCATCTGCGACATTATGCTGGGATCCCCCGCGTAACAATGGAAGGCGACTCCTGAATATGCACTCGAACCTGTAGATAACTAACACAAAAAAATGAAGGCTTGAAGCGCTGGGACGGGATTCTCCCGTAGTAACTCACGACAGAGTTGGCATAATCCAAACTGTCCCAATTATCCTCGTAGCTGACAGTCCCCCTTTGCGTCAGGAGACCTGAGGTGCAAATAGTTAATTTTGGGTTGACTTACCCTAGTATCTTAACACTTGTGAAGCCCTGAGCATCTAACAGTTTTCGCAGCCGGATGGCAATTTGGGCGCTGTCATTTGCTGAGATCAGTGCTGTAGGATACGTGGGGTTGTTGTACTATCACACTCGTTACGGCAAACGGAGGACTGAAAACCCGTTTCACGCACAAGAGGTTCATTCTGCCCGGACATCAGTGAGGCGGAGTAGGCTTCCACTGTAAAATGATCGACAAACCTGGATACTGATGTAGAATGGCGGAATTCCTTTCGCCTGCCACGCCATAATTGAGCGAAATAAGTATTTTGCATCTATGAAAAAGCCATCTGTTAGTCTCAACCGTAGGGTATGAGGAGCGCAGCATACAGGCATCGGTGAAGGCACTCTGGAACGATCCGCCTAAGAGGGAATTCGAGTCCTTCATCCATCCAGGCTCGGGATTCGGTAAGCAACAAGTCAGAAGATAGGAATGATTTAGGAGCTTACAGGCGACCACGGAACGAAGTAGTATTTAACGTATGGGTTGATGAGTTGGATATCACACACAACTTCAAGAACAATGGAAGGGAGCGTATCCAAGGTAAACGATTGCATATTTGGGTCTTGAGAGGCTACATCATCGTAGGAGTAGGCCGACAGCGAAAGATCTGAGGATCCCAGAGGTATGCGGATAAAGCTAATGCCTGCGCTGTTAGCTCCATCCTTTGGGTTGAACATCATTGACAGTAGGGATGAATAGCTGGAGGAATCGTTTTGCTAGGAAGGGCTTGGTTAGTTCCCTCCCATCAGTTCAACCTAAAATCTACCTTGAGCAGCTTCAGCACGTAGGCGGCGGAATCCGCTAATCAATACTTTGGTCAGAAGGTTCAGAGTTTTTAGCTCAGACATCGATTCCTACGAACTCAGCGAGGCACCGAATCCATCCTATGATTGGGACGCTTTTGAGTCAGTGAAAGGGGCAAGCAGATTGCTGTACTCACCATCTGTTGATATACGGTATTTTCCTGAATATTGATGGCGGCAGTCGCAGAACCACTGGAAGAACCGAAGTTCAAATTGGACGGCCCTGAGTAAGAGAAAAGCTTGGTTTGGTTCCATGTTGTTTCAAAGACCGACTGAATCTTAGAGCCAATGTTATGCCGCTTTAGCGGGCGTACAACAAGTTCGCAGCTTACTGATTGTGCGTCACCAGGACGAGCCGGGATAGTCAGGAGAATCGAAAGAAAGAGCGTTTGAAGCATGGCGAGGTGAGATTAAAAGGATTGCGGGATATAGAGATACGATTGGCACTGATCTCCGGGAGTCGATTGCCTGTCGATGGGCTTTAGATGTCCCGACGCAAACCAACAAACTACGCGGTGCTCACACTTGTCAAGGGTAGCTGGACAGGAACGTGAATCTCAAAGCTGATTCCCGCACGTGGCCAGTGCATGGCCGCCAAGTACGATAAGCATTTCGAAGAGAAACCAAGGCCAATACCACAGGAATTGCAGGCCATCGATGCCAAGTATGATAGATAGTAAAGATCACCGTGCAAATTGAGCCCCGCCTGCGTTGGAGTCAGGCCTGCAGTCGATGTCCGTCAGATGTATTTAATCCCCATCGTCACGAGATCCGGATTCCATATTTATACTAGTACTTTCATGCGTCTGTGAACCACATTCGCCTTGCTTACAGGGACACAGCACAGAGGGACCCAAGACGACAACAAAAGGCACGCACAAACGGCTTCTGGAGGAAGCCAAATCAAAGCGGGTATCACCGTCAAGTTTGGCGGTGGTGCAAGCCAAGTAACAATGCCGAGGCTAACACGGAGCCAAGAAGCGAGACAGCGTGGCCCACGGCGAAACGCGCACAGCAACAATGGTCATAGAGCATGCGTAGCTTGATACATATGGGAATACAAGGTCCCCTCCAATTCATTACCACCTTGCCTAGACGACCATCAGCGTATGAAGGACATCAGTGAATGTAAGGGTGGATGGTGACCATTGGTGACTCAAAGGAAACGTGAGTCTTCTGTTGAGCAAATGCGGTTTTCTCGGGCAAACAGGATGAAACCTCCGCAGCGTGAAGGTTCAGAGCAATCGCTACCAGGGAGTCGAGAACCCAAGGTAGTGAGTTATGCCGCGCGAGTTGAATACCTGCGCTGAACGACCCCTTTGCTAACCGTGGCACATCCGCGGAGCCAGGTCCACATGGTGGCCCATCTGCTAGGAACTGCAGTTTGCATGCCTACCCACATGCGTTTCTGCCTCGCCATCGTGCGATACGGCTAACGCTGTTTAATGGAGGATTGCTCAGCGACGCGCAATGCGATTTCGTGGAGGAGTTACAAAACATGGCCTGCCTGCTTGGCAGTGGAATGAAGCGCCAGATGCGATTCGCTTCTGGGACAGTTATCCGGCAAGCAGTGATCATGACTAGAGACTTGGAAGCATGAAGGAAGTATCAATCGAAGCCGAACGTCCCATTGGAAAGGCGAAGTTCTATGGAATGAGTATGCAATAAACCCTCGCGTATCATCCGCTAACGATGAATCCGAGAAAGTGCTCTACGTGTTGAATTGGGGAATGTAGTGTGGAGCAGAGATACAATTATTGTCGTAATAGGAAGGGTTGCCCTCGAGGAAGTAGCTGAGGAAAGACCATTATCCACGCAACAGAGCGCGTAAGAACCGGTATACCCGGACGCAGGGCGCCTAGGCCCTGTTTTGACCCGCAGACGTGGAGGGGGCTATGGCCTGAGACAAATATGAAGTGGTTATATAGCGGATAAACAAGGGTGCACGATAATTGATGGTTGCAATGTATAGTGAGAGAACGTTGTTCGAAGCGGTCGAGAGGACATTGCAGGTCCAGCTACTGACGCGAACTAGATGGTTGGTAAATTCCACCATGGCCAGTCCTCCTTCCCTAGCGAATGGCATATAGGCCACCCGGAACCTCCCAGATTGGATGGCACACCGAGGGGCTGATGGGTTGAGTTTTGTACAGAAAGTGGCAGCCATCGTTACATTGACCCGGCAAGAAGGGGTGTCGGCGTCTCTTAGGGATGGTGAGAAAAACCTTTCAAAAATGTGTCGAGGCAACATTCCCACGCTGTCCATTGGAACTTGACGTTTTCCCTCCATTCATTCCGAACCCGCCTTTTTTCCCCGGCGTCATCGTGAAAAAACCGTCCTCGGTATTTTGCACTAAACTGTCGAAATCCTGGACGCATTGATAGTGGCTCGGCGCCTATCGATCCTCTTACCTCCGCACAGCACAAAGATCTTGATGTTTCGTGCCAATGGAAATATCGAACGCCCGAACGCTCCTATCTGCATCCTTCCTGTGTTCTCCCGCGTTGTAAAACTTGCTTCGAAATTAACGGCGAATTCTAATTGACGCTTTATGCGAGGAATGCGGGTCGGGGCTTGACACGCAAACAATGAGGTTACAAACAATTCTACCAGTCTCATCCGTCCGCTTACTTACATGCCACAACAGGTGTGTCTTTGTCGTATGTATATTGTGCTTCCGAATCTATACCATCCGACGCTCTGAACCCCCGGCTATGATGTAGGTTACGCATACAATGAACGACTTTCTGTTGTCTCCTGATATATTTCTACACGCTGGCCACACTGATTTTCCGCCATTCCCAGGGGCATTGCTTAGCTAGGAAACTAAGCGCGACTACCATGCTGCTGGGCTTCCAGGAGAGGGTCTTTTTTGTGTGGGTGGGGTGATACATTGCCATGGAAACTGCTTCAGCCAGGTCGGGCGACCCAGTTTCTCCAATCTTAATCGACCAATATCAGCGGACCTGTTCATGTCCATCGCCACTCTGGGGCTTTTGAATATTGGCGACCCGCTAGGTTCTTGAGTCTTGCCTGTGTTAGCCTGCTCTTGCCGTCTCACCGTCGCCGGACCGGGACAGTGCTCAAATTAGATGTAGTTGAGCCACTGGAAGAGCTGTGTTATTCGAAATGCTGAGTGCTTCTTCACTGCATCAAACGACAGGCTTGAGGCTTGGCAGGGGGGGCAGCATAGTTAGATTCTATCGCCACGATTTGTCCTCGTTTCTCCCGTCGAGAGTAACAGCATCCAGCCACGCCATTTGGAGGGGATTCCGTTTTTCACCACTACCAGGGTCTTAATTCAGTGAGCCTCCCATGCATGACCGGATGGTATGGAAATTTGGGCATTAGGGTCCAGCCCAGATGGTAGGACAGAGGGCCTTTGAAACTGTTTGAAACTGCCGCTTTGCCGTGGGGCGATCAGCTTGTCACAACGGGTAACAGTCTCATCTACCATGCGCTAACCACCCCTCAATGGTCTGGTGGAACGGGATGCCATTGAGGACAGGGCCTCAGCGGGACTGTCAAGCATCCTTGTGCGCACCCTCAGCCAGTAGCCCGTCTTGTTGTTGATATGTCGGCAATATGCTGGCAACATGGGAAGCATGTCGGCAATCACAGGGAGCTCGGTTTTTCCAGTGGTCGTGGCGCATCGGTAGGTGTAGGGAAGGCACGCACAGGCAATGGATGTAGATAGATTGCGCGATTAATGCGATGGTTTCATGGCATTACATTGATCAATGCATACAAGTTACAGGTTATTTTCCTTAAGAAATTAGGTGCTAGTTGGGAGCGGTAACAGGCCTTCCGATTGGCTTGCAACCGGTAGTCCAGGAACTCCAACTAAACGCGCCACCATCACACATACTTCCGCGCCTACCCGTTACCTGTGTCAGGATTGGTTCCACCGCCGTCGAGGCGCACATTTCCTCGCAAGGAGCCGCGGGAGTGACTTTCCGGACCAGGGAGGTCCCGCTGAGACACTCATCACTAAATGGTGTCAAAGTTGGGCTAGTACAAACGGACGCGTATGTGAGGTTCCGGGTCCGCCTTGGGCTGTGCATGCATGGTATTGTCATGTTTAGATCATGACGTGTGATGTTTATGGCTGTGTTCTCCGAATTATATTTGTGGAGGTTGTGAAGAAAACAAAGCCACTCCTATCCTCCGTCGATTAGGCCAGCGCCTACGGGATCGTCGCAGTAGGACGGAACAGCCTTGAGGCGAGTGCCAACCATTAAAAGCGCAAAGGCAGTGATACACTTCCTACTATCAATCTGGCGCCAACAAGCAGGCAGCCTCGTTGCCCACACACATAAAGCGCGAGAATCTACAAACGGTGTTTTATCCTCTCATTCTTCTAATCTCAAACCCACCTACTCCCCCTAATGGCGGTCGTTGGTCTAAGGCTTGATACTAGCGTAAATTTTATAGCACAAACACAAATTCATGCTGTCTTTCTCTGTCATGGTTTATGGGGTAGACCGGAGCATATGCACACTCTAAGGAGGGTCTTGCAGCAGCGGGCGGACTCCACTGGGCACATTTTGGAGGTCCACTGCTGTGAGAGTTACTCCGACGTCAAAACTTATGATGGTGTTGATGTCTGTGCGGACCGCGTTGTCGAAGAAATTCACTCCAAGATCGAAGATTACCGGAAAGCGTCCCAAGAAGTACGGAAGTTTAGTATACTAGGGTATGTAGTGGATGCCACTTGAGGACGGTCATCACATTGATCGGGCGGCTAGATACTCGTTGGGCGGCCTCATAGCTCGTCTGGCTGTTTACATATTGGACAAGCAAGGGTTTTTCGAGAGGATCCACCCGTGCAATTTCACTACGGTTGCGTCCCCAGCGTTGGGTGTCCCGATGTATGTCCTCCCGCCACTTCAATGCTCATCACCTAAGGTATCCGAGCTAGAACTCCTGGAGCGGTGTCCTCAGTGATGGGGGCTGTATCGTCTTTTTTCTTGTCACGGACTGGGGAACAGCTGTATCTCAAAGACAAGTATTCAAAATCGGGGAAGCCACTCGTTGAGGAGCTCGCTTCCCAAGAGTATCTGGCAACACTGAACAAGTTCGAAAAAATTGACGTGTATGCGAATGCTGTTCGTGATCTTTCTTCCCGCTTCTGGAGGTTGTCTTAACCCTTAGTTTTTAGGTACTGGACCGCGTTGTACCTTATCTGACTGGCGGCATCGACGACTCGGATCCGTTTTTGCCTGCATTAGCAAAGTCAGGGGTCTTCCGTGCACCAGCTGAACAATCCGTTGTGATTGGTGACATCGAGCTGTGCGTAGCGGTGGTTTTTCCTTCAATTTACACCCTGATGAGTATATATGTACAGGACCCTGGACCCAAAGTACCCGGGGCTCATTTCGGGCGTCAAAAACCGCCCGGTGCCTACCAGAGAGCCGAAAGGCTCTTGGGAGAAGCCGGCCTTCTGGATATCCATCAAGCCATGGTTTTCTCCCTCCACTTATCCTTTTCTGCCCAAACCATTGGACATAGGTCTTGTCATCCTCATCCCTACCATTATTCCACCCATTATTCTGATCCTGGCCTCATTTACGTTTCACCGGATTGCAAGCTTTTTGCGGATCAGAAAGCATTTCCGCAGTAACCCATCTGCGGCTGATTCGGAAAGGAAATCTCACCCCCACTTCGATTTGGAGTCACAAAAAACCAAAGTCACTAAGGAGCAATCCAACGACAGGCAAGTCGAGTGGCATTCGTGGCACCAATTTCTGACCATCAGCTATATAGCAATCAACTCTCAACCCTTGTTTCGGATGCCGGTACGATTGCAATGGACATGGTGTCATCGCCCACCTCTGATCTAGAAGTGGGTCTCGATATAAGTGGGCTTCATACTGGAGGGTCTCGTCCAGCTCTGCATGATCCGCAGAAATATATGGCGCTTGCCATCAAAGCGGGCCTACCCAAAATGAAGAAACACATCGCGTTCTTTCCTGGCGTGTTTACCAGCCATAAGATGATTATTTGTCAAGATGAACGTATTACTGAACACAAACGGGGATTGGATGTGATTAATCACTGCGTAGATCATTTCATACTTTAAGTAGTCCCCATGTCTCTGCGCAACTGGTATACCCTTGCTTGTTATTCCTATTTAGGATGTCGCTCTTGCTGTCTGACAGACCTTCTCGTTAGTTTGTCTTGCGCTCGTTGGGGTTGTGGATGGTTTTGGCTTGCATTTACTTATAGGCATATTATACTGTTCATGTATATAACACTTCCAGCAATGGATAATCATGCAACTGGTCGCAGTTGGATCTTTTGTTTGGTCTAGTTGACAATTCTAGGCTGCTCCCGTGTTATGATTGCATCACGTGGACTATCGCATTCAGTCTAGGGTTTTGCGATGAAGTGTTGAACTTGTTTTGACTTCTCTGTTTGTTTTTCCGTTGTTCAGCTTTGTTTTCGTGTTGGACGTCTACGTGTTGCGTGCTGTACGCTCTGGGCTGCGTCCCGCCGCTTTCATTCTCAGTGCGTCGGTATGTGGAGCAGGCTTAAGTCGCTCAATCCTGTAAGATATAACAATCATGACAACTCCCGACGCCGTGAGTAAAGAATATACTGAGGGCGTGCATCTTTAACATGTCCACAACAGAATCTGAAGACAGTCGGCCTTCATTTGACGGGGAAGGCACCTCCTTGGCAGTAGGACAACCGAATGAATCGAATGCATCACTATCGAGTATGAATTCAGCCTCATCGAAGCGCGGCACACGCAACATATTTCGCCGTTCGCGTCTGCCGAGCGAGTTTGGGTCGGAAGCTCACAAAACCTCACAAAGTGGTGTAGAAAACCCCGCTGCTGAGCCTGGCACGCGCGCCCAGTCAAGAAATCATCCCCTTCGCGACCCTTTCTCCGATTCCTCCGCTGAGCAACTACCCGAGGTTCGCGCGTTAGATACTTCAGAAGCCTTACCTCAACATGTGAAGACGCCAAGTAGTGGTTCAGTGCGCTCCATTTTGCGGGATCCGCGTGCTCCAAGTACAGGACAGTCTGTGCGTTTCAATCAGCGAGATGCATTTCGTATCATCACACCTAATGCTTCGGCATCCTCTGGTGACGGAGAAGAGGAAGGATCCTCTCGCACCCTCCTTCAGAGACTCAGAGACGCAGGTTCCTCTGGTGATGACGATGATGAACAACCGCAACCAAATACTGAGAAGTTTCCGCCCTTGTTGGAAAGAGATCCTTTCGCCGCAACGAATCGTCCATCATTTTCCCAAACGCCATTACCCTCGGTTCCATCATCTCAGGATAGTTCAACGTCATTCTCATCTAGTTCATCCAAGGATCTACCTTCGCTTCCATCCGACATGGACAATTTATTCGACGTGTCTAACGACTTGAATACAAATCCCGTTTTTGATAGTTATGGGGATATCGAAAGTAGGCTAATGGGCATGGTTCCCTCTGCAGTCAACGACTTCACTCCAAGCCCAGAAGGTACCCGTGATCCAACTTTCGTCGATGCCTCCCAAACGCCCCGTCGCAATGTTCTTGAGGAATCGACAGCAAAGGAAGGAGATAGTTGTGACTCCGCCAACCAGCAGGACGGCACATCGCTCTTTTGCACTCCGACTCATTCACGAATGCCTTCTGAGGCCCCAACAATTCGACCTTCTCCTACTTCTCTTGGATCCTCCGCCTCCTCCAAGCCCTCAGGCTCCCAGCCTTTATCATCGTCCTTCAGTAACATGAGCTCTTCATCACACGCTAGTGCTTCGTCTTCCTCGCCGAAGTCCCCCGACGCTGCCAATGCCACGATGTATCACACCCCTCGAGGCGACTCATTTACCGATGGTGCAACAGGGACCCCGATCTCATTCACTAACTACGTTCGTCCAAGTGTGCCGCGTAAATTAGTGGATGGTGATGATACTGGGGTACCTGCATTTCTGATTCCTTCCCCGTCTCCTCATGCTGTTCCCGTTCGAGAGGCATCCGTGAACATCGATGATTCGCCCCTGAAACGTCATACCAGCGGTCGCGACCTATCTGTTGTCGATAATACAGCGTTTCTTGTTCCAAATAACTCTGTAGCACTTCCTTTCGCTACCTCCGAGCTTTCATCTAGTACTCAACAAGCGCTATCGGCCCATTCAAAAGAGCACCTCATCAGCCACCTTAAAGAACGCCTGTCACTCCTTGAATCCATCTCGGTTCAATATGAGGCGGATCTCTCCGCTCGAGACACTCTCGTTGATCACCTTTCAACTCGTATCAGTCGAGCCGACGAAGAGATTCAGGCATGGCATACGGAAGCAGACCGCACAACCCGGAAGTTTGAGCGCTTGCGCCAGAAGGTGAACGCTCTCACCGTGCAGTGCGAGGCTTTGAACAAGGAGAAAGCTGTCTTGCATGCTGAGAAGAGGCGCTCCAGTATGTTTGACATGGCTAGTAGCGCCGCACTGAGGGAACTTCACCAACGTGTAGGTAACCTAGAAGCGAGCAAGAATGCACTGGAAGAGCAATTGGAAGCAGCAGAATGTGTGCATGCCTCAGACCAAGAACGTATGAAGGAGCTCGAGACCGAGAAGACAGAATTGGCAGGGACCCTCTTGGAATCTGAGCGTGAATGCGCCCGATGGAAACAGGCGGCTGAGGCATACGAGGCGGAGAGCACGAGCGCAGCTGATCTTCTGAACTCCTTGCATTCCACTACTCCTGCGAAGTCTCGCATAAATAAGTCAACTCCTGGCACACCGTACCCTGCGTTTAGTCGACCCATCAGCATGTTCAGTTTGAACGGGCAGGCACCAGAGAACGACGAGCAGGTTTACGTTCCTAAAAGCGAAATCATTCGCCGTGAACAAGAGCACGCTGATCTGCGTGAGCTTCATCGGGCTGCATCTTTCAAAGCTACTGAGGAGAGGCTACAACTTGCTGCAGAGCATGAAGCTCTCGCAGCGGAGTACGAGCTGCTCCAGGTAGAGCATGAAAAGCTCAAAGCAGAATTTGATGCTCAACATGCAGGACAAGACGTGCGCGAGGCGCTGGAGAGGCTGGAGAAGGATCACTCCATACTTAAAGCTGAACTGAACGCGCAATGGACCTTATCCGAAAATGCGAACGAGAAGATATCTCATCTCACTGTTGTGTGTGCGGCGGCCGAAGAAGAATCGAAGAAATTACGCGAGCTGCATCTTCAAGCTACAGAAGAGCTGCGAAAGGCCGTAGTTACAGAAGAGGGACTCAAAGGCCAAATTGAACAGATCAACCAGCAGTGCGATGATCTCACCTACTCGCGGGATGACGTAAGTGTAACGGTCCAGCAATTGCTCTGTGCTCTGATGACCCCCTGATTCTAGGCTCGTGACACCCTTGCCCAAGAACGACAAAGACACCATCGGGATCTCGAAGCTGCCGCCACAAATGCTATGTCTGCTGCTGCCGAAATTGAATCTCTAAGAGCTGTATTGGATGAAGAACAGGCGAAGGTATCGCATCTTGAAAACCAATTGAAAGAAATGCAAGAAACACGTAGCCAGGCTTCAGAGCAACTTCAAGTCTTGATCGAGCGGGAGTCCTCTTTGGTTGCCGAGGTTGAATCGCTGAGAGACAAAGTACAACAGATTGAGTGGAACAGAGATAAAGTGAATTTCCAATACCGTGCTCGAATCAGCCTACATACTAATGCACCTTTTCAGACCCTAGAGGAACTCGAGTACGAACGCAATCATTTCCAAGACAAATTTGAAGAATTGTGTCGGAAGATCAATGAATTGGACATGGGACGTGATATCCTTGGGGAAGAGAACAGGGGCTTAAAGGAATCCATCCGATCGTTAGAGATGAAAATTGAGGCCACCACTTCCGATTTTGTTGGCAAAGATCGGGAGTGTGTGACGCTCCGCAGCGAACTCGAGCAAT
Organism: Cantharellus anzutake; assembly: GCF_015039405.1. NCBI lineage: Eukaryota > Fungi > Basidiomycota > Agaricomycetes > Cantharellales > Hydnaceae > Cantharellus > Cantharellus anzutake. Next base: position 98,920 of record NW_024067090.1, read on the forward strand.
CTGCGGCCGAAGCCCATAAACTCCGGAGTGAAATTCAGCAATATCTCACATCCTCAACGATCAACCGTGCCGAAATAGATGCGTTGCGCAAGGATCTTGAATCGACTCTAGCAACGAAAGTCAGCACACAAGCTTCTCTTCAGGAAAGTCAGGCCAAGAGTCGGACTTTAGAGCAGGAGTTGCAAGGCGTGCACCGTCAACTTAAGGAGGTTAAGCAAGCCAGCGCTGATCTTGAGGTCAAGATGTTGAGGTTGAACAAGGAAAAGGCCCAGCTGGAAGAGGACAATTCTGGTCTTTACATGGGATTGGAGGCTAAGCAGGAAGAGCTAGAGTTGGTACGAAAATCCCGTTTCATCGGTCTAGTCATCCCTCTCTGACCCCACTCCGCCAGCTCAAACGTAAACTTGGCGTTCGTGGAACTGCTGGGTCTGCTTCAGCACAACCCTCGTCAAGGGCAGTTTCGGATTCAGTGTTCAAACAACCGGCGTCACGTCGCTCTAGCGTTTCCTCTAGCGTTGCTGATCGAGAAGATTCGTCCAGGCCAGCCAATTCGTCCAAACAGATTCGATTCGCGACTGAGGCTTCGGACAAAGCCCCGGGACTGCCGAGGCCAATAAGCAGGCCCCGAGTTTCTATGCCGACGCCGACGCCTGCAGCTATAACGTCGCGCTATCCGTCACTAGGGCACGCAAAGAATCCATCTTCTACTTCGTCGACAGGTTCGGCCACTGGAAGACGGCCGATCGGTGCTCCTGCGCTCACTGGCCAAACGGTGAGACGGGCCTCATCTAACAGCGATGTAGAGTCTGTCGCTTCTGCATCAGCCATTTCAGGCTCGGAGACGACCCGCACAACCACAATACGCCGCGCGTCGAACTCCGACGTTTCCAAACGACCTTCAGGAGTCGGCGTGTTCACTACAATAGGGACAGCATCGGCTATACAAGCCATGAAGCGCTCATCTTCCGTTAATTCACGCCCTTTGAATGCTTCCAGTGCGGCACCTTCCTCGACAAGTGTTGCCAAGCCTGTCCGACGCTTGCAACAACGATCATCTTCGTCCCTAGGTTCCACTCCGGAGGAGGCCCCAACAACAGCGGACAAGGAAAACCAGCCCGATATAGAAAGCACTCCAAAAGCCCAACAACCCGGGGCGCCCAGCGTCACGACTACCAGGCGTCGTATTGCGATCCCTCCATAGTAGCACATTACTTTCTTCAGCCATTTTATTATCTTGTTATTAACCGCATCTTGCATCACTGTATTGTACAGTTGTGTTATCATCTTCCGATTTATTTGACAAAGGTGCCGTCCAGGTTGGGCTTTCGTTGTCGATTTGGCTATGTTCCCATTGTGGCTAATACATGTTGATACTGTAGCAGAAACCATCTCAATTACAGATACGCGACGATGTTAATGGTCTGATATTTTTCAGATGGCTACTGCATGGGTACATTAGAACTCAAGCTAGACTTTTGCTCCTGCAAGGATGTATTAATTCGACAACCCACTAGCGGTAGGGCGTGGATTAGACGAACCTGTACAGCAATATATAAGCCGTGCTGTCCTCGCCTCCTCCATCAAGAGTTGTGATCTTGTCCTGTTTCACGACTGAAACCTTATCATCATCGAATTTATACCATTCATCAGTGGTAGCGTCGTATTTGTCCTCAGGCTTAGCAGTTGGGGATGGCTCTTCGATGGCGTCCCTCTTCACCCATCCGATGTAATGCCCTCCATCAGCGGACGCTCCCTTGTGCGTGACGATGCCTGGGGTGATGAACAGAGAGAGTGTGTGTGTGTTCAGTCCTATGCTTCCTGGTTGTGTTTCGAAAACTCACCAACGAGTTCGTACAAACCGTGTGGACTGCACCCCACGTCGCTCTCGAGGTCGGGGTCCACTAGGCTCCTTAACGTCTCGACCTCCCGTGCGCGTATAATCCCTTCATCCTCCTGCACGCCGGGAGGGAGAGGAGCTGATCCCGAGGGGCCCGACGGTCCCGACCCATCCATTGTAACCTCCGGCCCGGTACTTCCCCCCACAGCAACTGTGGGGGATGCTGGCGGTGCAGTTCCTGTTACGGGAGACTGTGTGGATGTTACGGCAGCGATGGCAGCATCTTCTTGCGCTTTAGCCTTGGTCTTTCGGCGGGTCTTCTTCCGCTCATCGCGTTCCTTTTCGATCTCTTTCAGTTTAGTCGAGAGAGGGAGCATTTTGGCTTTGAGTTCTGGTGTCACAATGTCGATTACGTCGAGATCGTATGGGAATTTGACTTTTCGCTTTATGGGATGTGAATTGTTACGAGAATGGGGGGAAAAGATGAACGTGGTAGCGTAAGGGAGAGAGAAAGACGTACCATGATTTTGGCCTTCTTATTAATGTCTCTTCTCCAATAAAAGCGAACCATGTGTACAGTTAGATTGGCAGGTAGGCGTGACAGTCTGCTGGTCTGCGTGTACACAGCTTCGCGACCCAAAGTAGGACTCGTCTTTTCTATCTTCTGGTCAAGTGCATCAGAAATACCGGCTTGAAGGTAATTGGTGGAGATCGTTATTGGACAGTCAAGCTTTAGGATTCTCTCCTTTAATATCGTGGGCGGTTCGTCTGGTGCCTCGTCGCATTTAAAACTGCCTTAACGTCATAAAGGGGGGGGAGATCCGATAGGAGAGAAAAAGGCTACTCACGTCGTCGTCATTTCTCCGGCGAGATACTGATCTACAAATCTTTTCTGAGAACTAGATTCATTATCCGAAGTTAAACCTTGTAATGAAGCGTTGGACATGGAGTTTAGGAGTTCAACCCAACATTCGTCAGCATCTTGTCCATGCCATTAGCATAATTTTATTTTCTAGGTAGTATCTAAAATGTGGGTACCTTGTTGGGCATAATGGCCATTCCGGACTTCCGCAAACTGAGGCTGGACTTCTCTAAGCAACACGAGGAACTGAATGGGAGGGAAACCTTCCGTCGTGGATTTCATCCCTTGGAAGAGCTCTTTCATGGCGTTAACCAGCTTGTGGTTAGCGGTCCCTCCTTGGAGTGAATAGTTCTGAAGAGCAGGGCGTAATTCGGGTATCCCGCGAAGAACTTGAACGGTCGCGTTCATGTAACATGTGTTTCCGAGGCTGATATGTTTGCAATGGGGCTCAAAATTCCTAGTTGTATAAGGGGAAAAAGAAAAACTTACTTCTTAAGACCGACTGGCATTTTCAGCTGGGAGAAAGAAAAAAAAAATCGATAGAAATTAGTCGGGCCAAGTTATTCTGAGATTAAAGCTGGTTCATTGTTACAGACCGCGTCGGCTAACTGCGCGTCCGTCATGTCTTCCAAGAAGACAATCTTTTCAGTTGGAGGCTTAGGGAGCTCTCCTGCCGCTCCAATGACCATGAAGGTTTGACCCTATGAATTGTGTTGTTGCCCAGTGAGCTGTGGAGCCCCACACTGTCTGCCTGAAAGCAATTGGTCCCACTTCTTTAGGTGCGACCTTCTTCCAGTCGGTGTCATCCTAAGATTATTGTATCGCCAGAAATGAGTAAGTGAAAACCATCAAAAGTTGTGTGCCACTCTCACTTTCAGATATCCTCCCTTGATCATGACTTTCATCCTCTCTGGAGGTACGCCAGTCACGGAGTAAATGGCATGCTTGAAAACGGATGGTGATTCTTCGGGGTCGAGCTCGATAGGGTATGCCTTCCCGGCATGCTTTATGGATACGTTAAGAGGAGCCATGGGGTGAAGGATCGAGAGCGGGATCGGGGGAAGTGAGAAGGCCGCGCAATATTGAATTTAATTGCCCGTTTCTCTTTAACAAGATGCGTTCCCACGGCGGCGGAAGCCGTGCCGGATTGGATCGAGCCTGGCCTCTGCAACCTTTTTGTGTTAGCTGTGTCGGACTTACATGCCTATGGGGACCATGGACTGTTCGTCGTTCTTGGTCCTGTGTCGCAGGCGCAGGGTTGGCGTATATGCCTCTACTATGAGAATACCGCATATTGATTACCTCTCATCCTTCACGATGATTCTCATTATTTGCGCTCGACATTCAAGAAGATACAGGGACACTTGCGTGGAAATATCTCAATTCGTGTAGACACATTTCAGATGAAAGGGGGAGAACGGCGCATCTTTAATTCTTTACGGAGGATCAGTAAACTAAGCATCCTCCCATAAATCCTGATCTTTGGGTGGGTTCAGTGCTTGCGTGGTGCCGGGGAACTCCTTGGATCACTATATATGCTAGCGCAAGACCGATGTTTGCTGTTTGGTGTTTGTTGCAACTATGTAAGCATTTTTCGTTTTTACATATCATGATCATTTTCCTACTCTTTTTCTTCTCTCCACCCTCTTAAATGGATAGATCTGCGAACTTTATGGCGTGCTGATTAACCCATTCTCCCTAAAAATAGCCCAACTCGACGAACTCCTTTGCAATGTTTTTATTCACCCCTCACAAACTCGACGTGGATCGTAGAAAGAAAAAAAAAACTGCAAAAACCATCTCCAGTTCGCGTCAGCATGCATACAACTTCATACGTATCATGCGTGTTGAAGGGGAGGATTCGAAAACGACAGACACCCCGCTCTGAGCGCCCCGGCCCAGAGTCTTCGATCGCTCTAGTAGTCGCGCCTGCACCCCGGCCTGCGCTCTGTGTTGGCGAGTCATCTAAATCCGTACTATTTTCCCTGTCTTCCCCCTTTTGCTACCCCCGTGCAAACCCTGGAAGAGGGGAAGCTTGAAAAAGGGAAAAATCCGTAATGGCATTCTCTGATCACGATCTTCCGGCACCTTTTGATCAGAACGTTTCCTTGCTTTCCTTGTCTCAAATCACAGTTAGTTTCGTGCCTTTCCCAGCCTTTATACGGCAACACGCACTTGCTGTCTCTAGCTTGCACTGTCTCTATCCCTTGACGCGGTACTTTCCTTTTGCCTTCTCCCCTGGTGCCCGCTCCCGTGCGAAAGCCAAGTTTTGGGGGAAAGAACTTGTCAAAATTGGGGTGGTAATACGTACGTGGTTGAGCTTATTACGAGTGCTGTGACAGGGCGTGTTGGAAACAGAGATTTGTTTCCGCGGCTGTTTGATACAGGAAGGGAGAGGATATCTAGGTATACCGACAATAGTCCTGTTTTGTTTGTTTTTGTTTTGGGATTGGGCAAATGTGACACGTGAATGCGCCTGTACTTCGATCGATGAGCTTGTACTAGTGACGTGTGCTCGGAAGCAAATGTCGCGTGTTGATACTATCGTCAGCGTTGGGGGAAAAAGAAGTTATGTATGGAGGACATTTTGTTGCACATCGTGGAGTTCGTCGAAGTATAACTGCTGGGCGAGATGAAATGTAACACGGTGTCACTGGTCCTGGAAGATAAGGGGCCGAGATCAAGTCGTCACTGGAAGAGGCCGCAGGTCCTGAGCGTTACAAGAAAGGGCACATACATAGTCATTTTGGATTCCAATGTTGATTGGTGCATGTGTGTGCGTGTTGTCATACGCATACCAATGGGCATATGACGGAGTGCGCAATGGATTACACTACAGGAATCAAAACATGCCCCAATTTATGATCTCCCACAATATTGCTAGCTCTCTGAACGACACCATGTCTTGATTATATTTGTACCGAAACAGGTGGTTATAAATAGGCTATAAAAAAGGACAAATCCGGGAACGCTTTTGTTTCCCTTTTTGGGAGTTACACTGACAGTAAAAGAAATGAATTGACGCTTGCATAGTTCGACTCCGAGGCTGAGTTCGAAATATATATTCCAATTCGGTCTTGGTTCCGTCCACGGGCGCGGCTTCCTATGTAATTGTTCGCTTCATGTGTCTGTGTCTGTGTTGTGTGCCTTGCAGCACAGCGTTGGTGAGCGTCACGCAAGCGGGCGGGGAGAGTGTTACGCGTTCGTAAATGGCCAGGTACACGACTGAGAAACCGCACGCCCTCAGTGGTGGGGCAGTGGGGCCACGTGATCACCCTTTACTCGGCTCCTGCTGTGCGCGACTTTGGGAAATCTTGTGAAGAAGAGGAAGAGCTTTTCGGATGTCCGAAGGAAGGAATGTCCGCTATTCAGATTGTGCATGCGCCAAGTGTGGCCCAGGCGTGGTGACATCGCTGATAGGTTGCGTAGCCGTGACATGAAGGAGTGATGGAGTGGAGCCGCGCGCTTGCCATGTTTTTCGACTTGGAAAAGGTTGTGACGAAAGTATGATCCATCCTTCTCAGTGGAGCAATCATGTGATATACCTAGATAGGGAATGAATAAATTTCCATTCAGTTAATTATTGAATTATTTAGTATCGAATCTGTCAAAACGTAATTGAGAGACTTCCTCGCATTTTCTGGGACGATATAAATTGGGTGCGGATAATGATAAGTGCTCTCGAGGGTTCATCTCCCGTCTCCTCTTCTCCTCTCCCCTCCAAGCACCCTTCCAGTCTTATAGGGACTCACCACTCTTTCTTCCTCCTTCCGTTGCTCGACAATGAGTGCAACAGGCAAGGACACCAAATCAGCCACCACAGTGAGCCCTCTTTCTCTCTTCCTCCTCCCATCCCAACATTGACACAAAAAACTCACAGGCTCAATTCATCTCTGCGTTCATCGTCGGTCTCATTACAGTAGCAGTTTTCACTGTAGCATGGTTCCTCCTTCATAAACGATTTCGAAGAGTCTTTCAGCCAAGAGTTGACGTTGCCGTTCCTGGAAAACAACCTCCTGATCCTCTTCCAGATGGTGTAGTTTCATGGTGGGAAACTATATTGGGTACACCTGATAAAGCCATCATCGCTGCCAATGGTCTTGATGCTTATTTCTTCGTTCGTTTGTGAGTCAACCTTTTCGTTTTGACGTTCGTGTTCTAACCTTCTTTCCGTGACAGTCTTAAAGTATTCGGACTGCATCTTCTTGGCCCTTACGTCTTCTTATCGTGTGCTGTCCTTATCCCTCTCGCTGCCACCTCCCATGGTGGTCTCAGTGGCCTTAACCTCCTCACATTCGGAAATGTCAGCGCCAACCAACTCGATCGTCATGTCGGATACTATCTCGTTGCAATCCTCCTCGTTTGTGCGTAATCCTCACCTGTTTCAAATAATAATGGCTTTAAAACTAACAGCTTATCGCTATTTTTATTCTAGTCTGGACGCTTTACCTCGTCTATAAAGAGTTGATCCACCTCGATGAAGAACGACAAGCATGGCTAGCATCCGAGACGCATACATCCCGGGCACTCGCACGTACACGTACAGTGATGGTCACGAATTTGCCTCCCCGTTATCTCACTAAAGAAGGAATACTGGGACTCGTCGCAGCCACGGTCACCGGTCCTTCTTCAATTACTGACAAGGATGCTAGCCCTACGGGACCACCTCCAGCTGCTACTACGGCTCCCTCGTCCGTTCAAGCGATTTGGTTCTCGCGAACGAACTTGAAACAAATCGAAAAAGTTTACGATGAACGAAATGCCGAGTGTGAACGACTTGAAGGTGCAGAAGCGTCCTTGTTAGCGTTGGCAGCGAAGAACGAACGCAAAGGGAAAAGTCCTCGTGCGAAAGGTCAAGTTGTGGCTTATCACGACGAAGGGTTGGAAGGGGATGGAAGGGCGGTTAGCGATGATGTGATTGATGATCATGTTAAGCCTTCGAAGAGACCTAAATGGAGATTGGGGCTTTTGGGACTCTATGGGGAGAGGAGGACTTTGGGGAGTTCGACTAGGTGGATTAAGGAGAGGAACGATGAGCTGGAAGCGTTGAGGGCTAAGGCGACTGTCGTGCGGGATGCTGATGGTGATGAGGGCGAGGGTGCAGGTGAGGGTGAAGGAAGCAAGGAAAAGGAGCAGGTGAAGATTGGGAATACGGCGTGGATTAGGTTCTCGAATCAGTATGAGGCGCATTTATTTGCGAGGTTGGTTAAGAGTGCTAAAGGCGGGGATTTGAGCATGAGGCTAATCGATTCGAGGATCGAAGTTGTGCCTGAGGTGGGTTATTCACGGCTGGCTTTCTTTTATTGACCAGAGAGTAACCTTTGATTGTTTGGATCAGGATATCGTGTGGAACAACACGTCGATGAATGCGTACGATCGGAAGATCAGGAACATTGTTAGTTGGTCGTTGACCATTGGGTTGATCATAAGTGCGTCTACTTGAATTTCCTTCCCCCATAGAGCTAACGTTGCGCATCGGTGAACAGTCTGGGCCATCCCCGTTGCCTTCGTTGGTATTGTCTCTAATATCGATACGCTCTGTAGTACGGTTAGCTTCCTACGCTGGATTTGCAAAATTCCGAGTGGTACGTCCTGTTTCGTAGTGGTTCTCCGTATTTTTTAAAGGCTCATTCTCGATGATGTAGCCGTACTTGGGATTTTGAAAGGAGTTCTACCTCCCGTTTTGCTCACGGTGTTGTTTATCGTTCTCATCATCATTCTTCGAAAGCTGGTGAACATGCAGGGTGTTCCTCAGTCTAGGTACGTTCACTCCCCTCGCCAAATCACACAAGATCTCACCTCGATGGCGGTGTCTTCTGTAGCGAGATCGAATTGAAGTTATTCCAGCGTTACTGGCTCTTCCAAGTGATTCATGGTTTCTTGATCGTTACCCTCTCATCTGGGTTGGTCGGGGCGTTGTCGAACATTAGTAAGACGGTTCATCAACTGCCCTCGTTGCTTGCGAAGAACTTGCCTACCGCTTCTATATTCTTCCTGACTTTGTGAGTCTTTTGCTGTCAAAATTTGGCTCTTCTAATGCGATGTTGAATAATGATTAGCGTACTCGCGAGTACGTGGGCGGGAGCAGCTAAAGCCTATTCGCAAGCCATCCCGACGGTCATGTATCTCCTCCGTCCTATCTTGGGTGGTAACACTCCAAGGAAGTTTTGGCTCGGTGAGACGCGGTTGATCGCGTTCCAGTGGAGTCTTACGTGGCCGCCTATCAGCTTGCTTGTTTGCTTGTGTGTGGTTTATTCGGTCATTCAGCCTATCATGACCGTTGTGACCATTGTGGCGTTTGGGCTGTGAGTGTTTGTTTTTTTTTTTTTTGTCCGGGCGTCCCGTTAAGAAAGTTGGGTTCTGATCCATTTATTTATTTTCCCTTTTGTCGGTGTTCGTTCTTATTCGTTCTAGGTTATACGTCGCTTACAAGTACTTGCTCATTTGGTGTGCCGATCAACCTGAATCGTGGGAGACGGGTGGATTGTTCTACTTGTTGGCGCTCAAGACTGTGTTTGTTGCGTTGTACATTGAGGAATGGTTTTTGACCGCTTTGTTCTTCTTGTCCTACTCGCAGCAGAAGAAGACGGGCAAAGCTGATCTTGCCGGTGGTATTTTGATGGTAAGTTATGTCAGCGTTGTTACTGTGATATTGAATACTTAACGCCACTTTGTATAGGTGATCACTATTGTCATTACGATCGCTGCTAAATGGTGGCTCTTCAACCGTCGTTTCCCCGGAGATTACATTCTTTATTCTCGCTCGTCTTACCTGCAAGATCAAACGCTTTCCTCGACAGATCTCGCGCCCAAAGAGCCAACCGGCCAAGCTGAAATCACCGCCATCCCTACCACACCAGTCCCTCTTCAACAAGAGGATGAGTTGGACACGACGTCAGGGTTCCATGAGCGTGCGTTCGATCATCCTGCGTTGTGGAAGAAACAGCCGGTCGTTTGGATTGCGGATGATGAGTTGGGGATTGGGAAGCTTGAGGTGGAGAGGATCAAGAGCGAAGGTGTGGATGCGAGTTGTGAGTTTGCAAGGTTGAATAGGGAGGGGAAGTTGTCGGTCGAGAGGGGACCGCCGGATGAGGCTCCGGCGGTGAATGTTCGTGTGGTGGCTGATGTGGTGGTTGCTGCTGGTGCATAGTATCGAACTGAACGTATGGGTTGGATTGGTCCCCCTTGTTTTTTTTTGTTTGGGACGTGGCGCACATTGTCATTTGTGTGTCTGGCCGGAGGCTTGTCACTCACAAGTCTCCTTGTTCACCCTTCTTCCCTGTGTCCGAGGTTTGTTCATTACCAAAGTATGATACCCTCCCTTCCGTGCGTTTGCGTTCTGTTGCGGTAGATCGCCAATTTTTTGTTTTGTTTTTCCTTATCCGTTTACCGTTTTGTGTTCAAAATCACTGGCTCTTTTTTTGCGTCATACATGTTTACGATCCAAATACCCCCTCTAGCAAGTTCCCATTTTGCTAAAGTACCTACATAGTACAAGTACCTCTTTTTTTTTGTTTTGTTTGAGAATGGTGGAATGAAATTGGAAGTTGTGTTGTCACAATCCGGCTGTTTATCTTGGTATTCCACGATATGTTCGATGATATATGTGTTCTCAAACAACACGCACCGAAGTGCTTGCCTAATATGGAAAAAATGTTCCGGCGTGAGGCGAACGCGAACGCTTTTTTTTTTTTCTCGGGCATCTAATACTTGACTGGGAGAGGGTAAAAGCGCGTTGGCGTCGTCTAACTCGTGCTGCTGCTGCTGTTGTTTTTTTTTTTTTAGTTATGCAGCGCTAAGTCTGCTCCTAGTAAGGAGTCAAGGACCCTCACGGCTGATGAAGCTGGTATACATATCGTGAGCTCGATTATCAAGCCACGTCAAGTGACTGGTTCTTCCTTATGAGGCATTTGCGTGTACGTGAGCTACTGCAGTAGTACGAGGAAATAACTCCAAGGGGACTGGGACTGGTGCAAGCGCTGAATATACCATGCCAGTACGTGTGTATACGTAATATACATAAGCATTTATGGCTCGGGCGTGCCGGGGCCCTCCAGCTGTTTATCTGGCCTGGGTATCCCACGATACGTTCAACATTGTTTCTAACCTTTCCTACAAGAGCTTGATATTCACTAAATTAACAGGAATCTGGGACAAGAAGTATGTAAAGGACCAATAGAAGAATGGCGCCGAGCAAATTCGCTCCAAAGTTCAATTGTAGCACAGGATACATGAGAGACGCCGAGCGCTCAGGGGCGGGCAGTGAGGGTAAAACTCGCTGGGGTTCTGGAGTAGGCAGGTCACCAGCCTCTATGAGTTCTGAAGCAGCTGGATGGTCATCCGTCGATATATCTCTGATTGTGTCGAATTGCTGTTCGAATGTCTCAGCTACTCCGAAAAGCATTGACGAGGTAAACTAACGAACTGAAGCATCACCGTCGGACCCCACCATGCTGGGTTGTTCAGTCGCATCTTCTGGAATTGGCGCTTCCTCTACTGGGAGGTGCACGACACGAAGCTTTTGCTGGTAGATCTTAGTAGCATCATCCGTCCCCCATCCAGTCCACTGATGGTCGTCGGTCGTCAACCAACAAGGTAAAATGTAATTGGTATTAAGAAATATGATTCTCGGTGCGGAATTATTTAGGGCTCACCAGATCTCCAAATGGGACTGATTCTCGTTCCGGTGTTATCAAAGTCGACTGTATTAGGAACTTGTCTTTGCACTTTGCATTTAATAGAGGTACCTCCTTCAGGCTGACTGCAGGATGAAGCATGCAAGTTGCGTGCAGGTTGCGTGCGGGCGTCGTCGGCAAATTCTCACCATCAGCAACCAAGATTGAAACAGTGGAAAAGAGCAGAGTGGGGGGAAACCGTATGGAGCCAGTACATACCGGAGAGATCGACACTTTGGCCAGATTCAACACGGCCAGAGTTCGGAAGGACGAAATACGACTACGTTAACACGTGAAAGCGCTTGGCGCCGCCACACACAGAAAGCTGACACTCATGTTGAACGGACCTTTGGCGCAGTGTTCTTGACCTTGAAAGCTATCGGTAGCTCATTCGGATTCGTGATTGTAAGGGTTCTAGTTATCGTTTGGGTGAGGGACCCTTGATGACCCAAAACTGGGGAATGGGGAATAGGAAATGTGAGCGTCTGGACGGCGCAACGCATGCGATGGACTCACTGGTGAAGCCGAGCTGGCTCGACGGGTTGAGGTGTGTGGACATGGAGGATGGTCCGGCTATATATATTGGCCCTTGCAAATTCAAATTACGGCTGTCAAACGAAGGAGCTGGTGTAAATCCGCTGCATAAGAGATCTGGGGGTGCAGACGGATTTCATAGGACATTACAGCAAGGTGCAAACACGGCACAGATGAATGACTAAATGGGTCATGTGACCATATCTATTTGCTCAATCATCATTTATTTGTTGCCATTTTTGGATGGCCACTCATCCAAATCGGGCGCACCGATTTTTTTGCACCTTGCTGTAAATGCGCGTAGGCGGAAACTATGAGATGCAAGGCATTGGAACCTTCTGTTGAAATTGACAGCCCAACGTTACAGGCGGTCAGGGGTAAATCCACTCGGCTGGAAAACCCGGACCGTACAATCGCGTTTTGGGGGAAAGGCGTCGCGACGCCATAGTAACTTAATTAAGGTTACGAGTGGCGTTGGGGGCAATGCGCCCTTGTTCCTTGGTTCGAGTTCAGCCTCACTTTTCTCTCCTGCTTTGGTGGACGATGCAAGCGGCGTCTGACTATGTATCTAAGGACTCGGCCTGTAGATGCGGATACCACACTAATACATGGTATCCGACATCTCAGTGGGGCATATTAACCCTTCGGTCTCCCCTCTTGCATTGCTAGGAGTAAGCCTGAGAAGACGACGTTAGCTACAGCTGACGGTTTCTCATTTTTAATGAGCAGCATGATGCGATCCTGAGCTCGCACTTTTGACAGCGCTGGGATAGATGGTAGAGTGGTGATGTGCGCTTTGTGCACTTCTTTACATACTACCCATTTTGAATAATGTACAACAGTTGTATTTACATATGTATGGTGCGGAAAGGGTTCTTTACTCTTCTCCTCACTAACTGCTGAATGCTGGCTCCGTACAGTCTACGATTCTGCCAGATCGAGGATTGAACAGCCAACCAGGTCGGCACCTAAACTGACCTTACAGTATAGTTGGCCGTGAGCAAAGACACTGTTCTAGCCATCGATGACAACTGTTATAGCTGAGCATGATATCAAAGTATCATTAGGTGTCGTACTCACACACTGTGCTTACAAGCATTTCGGGTGAAAAGGACAACGGCGATTGCGTTCCTTGAGTAATGCCCCCCTTACTGAATCCCTGGAAGCCTTCGTCATTACTGCGGAACTGCCTGCACAGGTTGCAGATAAAGGGAATATTGCGAGCGACATATCCTTAACGATCGTCGATAAAGGGTTCTTTTACAAACCTCATAAACCTGTAGCAATGATAGAAGCTGATTCGGGATCGCGTCGAGATTTGGAATAGGAATAGGACCGGGATTGACGGCAGAGGCTACAGTTTGGAAGATCAACTTGAAGTAAATTATCATTGTCCTTCGATCGCCATCTGATATGTAGTGCGTTTGCGCGCTCCAGTAAGGGAGCCACGTTGAGGCCTTGGCGTTTCAGGACTGTGCGGATGCCACCGTTCAGGAACCGTGTTAGGTTTGGGCGTTGCTCGAGCGCTCAGTCAATATCCCGTTCAGGGGCAAGGAGTGGTGGGTTGGGCGATTTGGTCGCTGGTGTACGGCCCAACTGTTGAAGAACCCAGCGAAACGAGCGTGCAGGGACGATCTCTGCGAGTGCACCAGGGGCTCTGGACCGGATCCCGTGAGCCATCTGACCCGATCGTGGTGGACGTCGCCGCTGTTATGGAATGCCTCAGGACGAACGATCTGCATGAGGAAAACCAAGGTTAAGTTGGGAGTCACTGAAAAATCCAGAAACGTGTGGAGGGCGTTGAGCGGATTCAGACATCCCTCAGCGTGGACAGCACGGGTATCGAGATCGGACTTTCGAGCGTGTTAAGAGGCAGGATTCTAGCGACTCACGCAGCCGGCCTGGCTGACTCTGTCCGATTCAAGCTGTAGAATCGAGTGTTGCACAAGACACTGTAGGGCCACTGATCAGATCCGGTCAGATCGTGATTCTGACCAGGTCAAAATGGTCTGAAGCACGGAGGTAGGCGCTTAAGCCAGTTATGCATCATCGGGTTTGGCGACACAATGACTTCGTATGAACGATATCCTGAGTACACAAGAGGATCTTTGGAAAGAAACAGTGAGTGAAATTCACCTTAGTTCCGTTGCACAATGTGCATGAACCGAGGTGGGGTGTAAACGAAAAATTCTTCATAAGCGATGCGCGCACGACCAATTGAGCATGCATGATAGTCAGGAAGGTCGATAGCTCGATGTTGGGCCAGTAACAACTAATGCAGAACGCACCTGCTCCCGATTTAAAGGGTCCCTAACCAGCACGATTGCAAGCGGGCCGTGAACTCTGCAGCAGTGCAGAGGTGCAAGTAAACTTTTCTTCCAAATTTTGGATGATGCTGACACACGCCATCGACGCAATGTATAGATCGTACTTGATCACAAGAAGAAGAACAGCTAAACGTATCTGCACCAGTATGGTACAAGTATGGTCTATCCTTACCGTAGCCATCAAAGCCTAATATAAATATGGACTAAGATTCCCACATACATATCTGAATGCCCGACAACGCGTGACGTCGGACGCGAACGCGAACGCTTTTTCATTCCTTCCTAGCCATCTATACTTAACTGATAGAGGGTAAAAGCGCGTTAGTGTCATCTAGCTGGTGCTGTGATTGTTTTTGTTATGCAGCGCCGTCTTTACCTTCAAAAGTCTGTTCCTAAGACCGTCACGACTGATGAAGCTGGTGTAAATATTGTGAGCTCGGTTATCAAGCCACGTCGAGTGACTGCTCTTCCTTATGAAGCGTGTACGTGTGCTACTGTAGTAGTACGAGGAAGTGATTTCAAGGGGATTCAGGCTGGTAGATGTAAGCACGGCTCGGGCCCGGGGGTTAAGCGTAGAAGTAAGGTACCACCGAGGTTGCCTGTGCCTTCTCTTGGATATTTTGTTATTCGGTCATTAGTGGGGAGTGGGTACCATGTGGAACTCCCTGAAGAGATCGAGGGGTTCATGTTCACAAGGGCGTCTGGCGGTACCACTTCAGTGAAGGCGTCGGACTCAGAGGATGTCGACAAAGTGGCAGGCTCACACTCGAATTTGGAATCGGAATCGGAATCGAAATCGTTTCAAAGTGTCGGTGGTTCTCAATCCCAGATAGGTCAGACACCTGATCTACTAGAAAGTCTTTACTATCCTACGTATAATCCTTCGGATGTTACTTGGTCTCCTACGAGTAAAGGCTCCCATCCGGATTTGTGGTTCCATGTTATATCTCTCCTTCACCCAAGCATGCTTCCGAAGCAGTTTGGCATGATTCAAATCCCCTTGGAAGATCCGCACGTACTCAAATTCCAAACGATCGTCCCTACACCTCGATTCTCCTTACTGACGATCGCCAATTTGTCTCATTCGACCCGCGTGGATGATGAGAGTATCGTGGTATTGAAGGATTTGCATAATCTGACGTCCCTGGATATTTCTGGGACTAAAGTTTCGTATAGGGGGATTGATGTATTGTCAAGGAGTTTAGGTGTGGTGAAGGATGAGGATGAAGGGCCCGTGGCGGGGAAAGGAGAGGGGAAGAAGAAGCTTGTGGGACTTTGGAGACTTCGGATGTTGTACCTGTTGGGATGTTGGGGTATTGACAATAGAGTCTGCAGAGCATTAGGGAAATGGCCACTGCTGTTTTTGGTTGGTACGTTACCTCTTAATTTCACCTCCCTCTTTTTGTTCAAGTGGCCAGATAGTCCGCGTCGGCCACCGAGTTTTCTTCTGTTCACTGACCAATCATCTCCTTTCACTTGTTTATTTTATTTAGACCTCCGTCGTACTCGTTGCGTTTCGCCAAGGATTCCAGGTTGGGATTCTCAGGATCGATTAGAGGTAACGGATAATCTGCTCCCGCCACAACGAGCTACCAATATCCTAAAATTCCTGCATCCTTCGTATCCTGATCTTTTCCCCACTCCCCTCGATAACACGTCTTCCCGCCTGCCATACTTTCTCTACATCGACCAGGAGCTATACCCTGACACTAATACAAGGGACAGGGACGAACTCCCGATGCCTATCAGGCCTTACAGGAGTCTACTGGCACCCATCCGTCCCTGGGTTCATCACCCCGATGGGCTAAATTCGTCGTGTCGCTTCAGCGATGATTCATTAGATGAAGAGTCATACCGTTGGGACGATGACATTGACGAAGATCATCTTGAAGAGTCCCTGGTACCTGCCCGTCTCTGGCCTCATCACCCCCATGGTCTAAGTTCGCCATATCACCGAAGTGACGATTCCTTCTCAAATGAAGAGCCGTACCGTTCGGACGATGACATCGACGAAGATCGTCCTGAAGAGTCTCTGGTACCTGCCCATCCCTGGCCTCATCATCCTGATGGGCTAAACCACAACGGTGGTGATTCCTCAGATGAAGAGTCATCCCGTCCCGACGATGACATCGAAGATCATCCTGAAGAGCCCCTGAGGCCTCTTTACCCCGATGAGCCGTATCACTTCGGTAATGATTCCTTCTCAGATGAAGGGTCATACCGTTCGGACGATGACATCGGCGAAGATCGTCCTGAAGGGCCCCTGAGGCCTCTTTACCCCGATGGGCCGTATCACTTCGGTAATGATTCCTTCTCAGATGAAGGGTCATACCGTTCGGACGATGACATCGACGAAAATCATCCTGAAGAGCCCCTAGTGCCCCTTTACCCCGATGGGCCGTATCACCCCGGTGATGGTTACTTCTCAGATGAAGGGTCATACCGTTCGGACGGACGTCCCCATAGAACAAGAGGATCCGGTGACTTCCCAGATTCAGGCATCAGTGATGGTGGCGGTGGTGACAGCCGCAATCGCTCTCCACCCACACGCGGTTGGTATTCCGGAGCGAAACGTACCCTCAATAGAGAACGGTACCAATACGCAGTCGACTTTGCGATGAAGGACGACGATGCAAGAAAATATCTAGTACTTGCAAGGAAGCCACCACCGTACATGATGTCCCTCCTTGCTGTGGTGCAGCAATCAATTGCTCATGAGGAGCTTCGTAAATCACATGAGCAGAATATTCGGATGCTCAATGGGGACGAAAACATCCCTGCTGACTTTAAGCATGGTGGTAGCCGGGCGATCAAGACCATAGCTCGTGGTCGCCTATTCAAAAATTATTCACGCCAGAGTCGTGAGGACGTCCCCGAAGATGGTTGCCGAATAGATCCATTCCCAACATCGGCAAAGCCCCCTTCTTTCTGCTCCAAAGTGAATTCTAGCATCTCTGCTCTGAATCATCCCTCATCGCAGATTACACCTGAGCAAGCTAAGTCCTCAGCCAGTGTACCCATTCCACGACAGACACCTTTCGGCCGGCCGGCACTGAAGTTTTCTCTCACTGGTACTGCTTCTCAGAGGCCGACAACACACGAACGAGGGAGGACGCATCCAGTGAAGGGACAAAACTGGAGGAACTTTGGGAAAGACTCAACATCGTTCACCGTCCCTGAGCCATCAACAACTGTCCCACAGAAAAGGACAGCAACGCAGGACGATCTTCAGGGCGACCGAACAAGTGGAAAACGACCCTCTAGACCAAGCAAAACCACAAAAAGTAAGCAAGCGAAGCCTGCAGGGCAGTCGGACTTGCGGAGTTTCTTCACGGGGAGATGAATGCCATAACTTGTCTTCCATATTGTGATCTAATTAGTGAGACGCTATGGGCTGGGACGATGCAGCAATGATCCTTCATTGGGATAAAAAGACTCAAACGAACGAAGAAATAATAATAATAATCAAGTCCATTCATGACGATTATCCTTTTGCAAGTGTTTTCAGCAGGCCGTTTTCTGGGAACGGCAAATTCAACACTTGGCTGGAAGACGGCTCGAAACACTGTAAGTGTGGGATGATAGTGAGTACCTTGGGGTGTGTGGAGGACCCGAGCTTATGGTGGTTTCTGAAGTCGTGTTGTCATCGGTCGAACTTATTGTTGAACAGTAGGAGCAAGAGGACGAGCAGCAAGTTGAAGTTGGAAAAGACTGGGGAGAGGAGCTGAGGTGATTCCTGCAGGTGAAGAAACACCCCTGACGGGTTTGGATTGCAAGCACGCGGCGAAGGAGTTGAATCATCCCCCCTTAATGCGGGCCCGGACGCAACTAGATTCGAACCCAGCCCTGGATTCGCCACAACAAATCCACGCGGCTTGTAATTGGCTCAACTTGGGGGGGATTTGTTTGGAGGGGCCGATTCTGCATAGTACTTTGATTGATAGCACTTCTTCCCTGTGTCTATAAGTTTCACTTAAGCGCCGAGGGCGCCACAAGCTTCGCCATTGAGTTTGAGGGGAACCTGCTTCAAAATACAGGGGGAGTCGTCTCTGTGAGCCCTCGCTTTCTGGCCCTTGTGCTTCTCCTTCATGAAATATATAGCCGCTGGGACGAAACGCCCGAGATGTCACACGATGTCGCACTGGAGCTGTGCAGCTTGCAGTTAAGGGCATAGTACAGCCTCATGGTGATCTTCCCCATTAAACATACATGCATCGAAAGATTGATGATACTAGGCCACATCCGAAAAGCAGCCAAGTGATTGTTTGGCTGTGGAGCGCTCCACAGCATCAAATTTCTCAAAGACGAGGCCAAGCCACCAATTCCTTGAACTGCATCGTAAATGGGGCCGTTGAGAGAGGGGGATAATGAAAACGCAGTAATCAGGGTCATGGTTTGGGCAATGCCACCAAATAGACAATCGGACCGCGACTGTTACCTGCCCTGAGGAAACAAGATAGCCCCCTCTTTACAATTGTGTGCAAGATTGAAGTCCTGTCAGTGCTAACCATAGCAGTCAGCAGCGTCAGCCGGTTCTCTCTTTCCCGTTGCTCGACACCGGGCCGCGATACGCTCGGTAAGACCGATCCTAGTGCCTTCCAGGCATGTCTTGATTGAGTCACAGTGGGCAACATCAGGATATAGGAGTCTACCAAGAATTGAATCATTTTCCATGGCCGACAATTTGTTGAGTTTGTCCTGAGCTGCTCGGCCAAGAACAAGAAAGGATACAATGAGGAAACGATGCCAATGGGTTATCGAGATCTGTCTTCAGCTTACTTGGTCCCTCAAATGGGACTCCATTTATGAGAGCCGATCGTTTTTCGATTTACACGAGTCTCCGATTGATTTCGGAGTTAATCTTTGCAGTGTGCGAGGACTTCATGTGCCAACGATATCGAGAATGAGCATAACTTGCTCATGGCTTTCCCTCTTTCGTTGACGCATCATAGGGCTTAATGGTGGCAACTACGTCGGTCACGGCACCACCATATTTGCCCAAATCGGCCTATTCTCCCTGAACTTCTACGTGACACAATCCAGCGTGAGCATTGGTCCTCTAATTCATTGCCAACTCCAGCCCTTTTGAAGATGGAGAGTGCACCGCCCGCCGCACCTCCTAGTGGAGAACGCAAACTAGTTGTAGCATTGAGAACTGAAATCGCTGTATCACCTTCGGCTGCCGAGCGATAGACCTTTCTCCTAGAAAGCTTCCCCGCAACAGCATGGCTGGCAACGGACAAAACAACGGAAAGAGCTCAGGCATGCAACACAAGCCCCGGAGACGGGTATCGTTTGGTGAGGGCGGAACATCATAGAGACGTCTGACCCAATATCTTATCTACTGCATGAGAACAAGGATCAGACACATGGAACCGCGGGCTAAATACCTGGATTGGAAATATGAACTGGAAAAGACTCGAGGAACCCGCGCCATATTGAGAAATGGATTCTGGTGGTCGCTCTACACCGTGACAACCCAAAAACTTCAACACTGTCACAGAGGAGGATAGAAATTACCGACGTATAAGCTATGAGGCATGGTTAAAGTGAAATGCAGACTCACAAACGGACAAAGAAATAAGCATCAAGACCATTCGCGACGATTATCGTTTTGTCAGGTGCATTCGGTATTGTTTTCCACCATGAAAACACACCATCCGGAAGAGGATCAGGCCGTTTTCCGAAAACTGCAAGTTCAACTCTTGGTTGAAGGACGCGTTGGAATCGTTTACGTTTGTAGAAGAGGAGTCACCCTCCTGTGAACGCTGCTACCAAGTGCAGAGGCGAATTGGACACGAAAGTTGAGATGATAGTACGTGAGGAGTAAGTTGGGCGTGAAGGAGCTTACGATTAGTTTTTGGAGTCGTATTGTCGTCTGTCGAACTCATTGTTGAGCAGTAGGAGCAGGACGAGTAGTTAGAGACTGGGGAGAGTACAGGCGAGGTGATCCTTGCAGCGAAGAAGAGAACCAATGCAGAAACCAGTTCTGGGTCGTTGCAAGTACGCGGCGAGCGAGTAGAACCAACCCCATGCATGGATGCCGATTGAATGGCCCACGAACTGTTGGAGGAAGGGATCAAGTGATCTCCCAAACCATCAGGGAAGGGGTACCCCCCCCTGGCATAACGGGCGAGTAGTGTATGGATGCACGCTAGAAGTCCTGGGTTCGATACCAGGCTTGTCCATTTTATGTCATTTGTCCAGTCACGCTGGTTTACGTCATAAGAATTTGGAGCTCCGGATAAGTCCAGTAGTCGCACCGGATACAAATTTCCTCACGAACGACCCCACCGCGCGGTCGCAAACCTCCCTATGCCTGAGCGCTTCTTTCCCCTCCCAACAATATGTAATAGCGCTAAACTGAAGGGGCGATTTCCAACTATCGCTGGTACAGAATCTATTTTTCATCAACATGCGGCATCTCGCGATCAGCCCGGTAGTACAGCCATGTCTTACTCCGGCGGCAACCCATGTCACGCCAAAATGCTCATTCACTTGTGGCTATGCAAAGGCAATATCAAATTTTCTTTTTCGGGTAATTGGTATGTTCCGAAACGAAAAATAGCCACCTCGTCCAAATTGTGTGTTTTTCTAGCTCGCATTCCATGACCAAGGTCGGAGGGAGCCAAAGCAACCTCATCAGGCTCAGCCATTTTCCCGAAATTAGCACTGCCTCCCTTTTGGGGCCCGGCTGGCCGGTTGGGTGTCACGCATCAAACTGAGTCGCCGGTTGAAAATTTTGTGTCACGCTCAGGACCCAGCCGGTAGTTGGTCATGTGGGTACTGTACAGTAAACGCGGCGTTCCAAATATGGCAACCCCCCATTTCTGGACTGCGAGTGAACCGCTGAAGCAAGAAAAACTGTAACTAAACGCAGGCGCTTAGTCATGTCCTCCACATTATCCTCCACATACGTCCTGGATATCTCCAGTGACTCGCATTTCTAACACTTCCATTGGATAGGGTGTTCGTGCGGCTTGTGATTCGAGCTATAGGCGGAACCGTCTCTGGCCACCTGTGCTTCTCCTTCAATACATAGCCGCTGGGACGAAATGTCACTTGCCTTCTTGTAACGAGGCTGGAGATTTGCAGCTTACAGTTAAGGACAGGCACTCAGCTGGCGGTCCTATGTGCGCGATCCCTGTTCTCATGCAGGATCGTTGCGATCACTCATCTTACGTAATCAATCCGTGTTGTGCGCTTGTCCATGCTGGACATTGGATCGCGCCTAAAGTTCTCTTTGTCCGTTGTCAACCATGTCATTACGACTCACGAGGAAAGGGCGAAGCTCTAAAGGGAAAGGTCCATGATCTCGATCCTGGCAGTCGGGGGAAACACAACGACTTCCAATTCTCACAGTTGTCAATGCTACAGCCGGTTTGCGTGGGTTTTGGGGAAGTCCTATGGCGCGTCAATGGAAGAGGCAATGCCATGTGCGGAGCGCCTCAAACAAGTTGTGTTTCATTCTCGATGGTCTTCGATATGAAATCCTGGCGCGCTACAGAAGACTAAGTTCGAGATCGATTGGCCCCACTTGAGAGACCAAGGAGGCGGAATACAGTTCTCAATAATGCGTTGGCATCGTTTCAGGAAATTTCCCTTGTGGTGTGCTTCCGTAGGTATTCTGGTTCTTAGCCGGGGCACCTCACGGGCACACGGACATGCCTTAGAGGGTTGGTCTCAATGAGTGTGTCGTGGTCTGGTGTCGCAATACCGGGGATAGCGAGAACCAGCTACTGCTATGGGTGGCACCGGCAGAACTTCAATCGCGCAGGCCAACAGTCATGGTTCGATTGTCTATTTGCTGGCATTGCCCAAGCCCCAGCGAACCGCGACCCTGACTATTGCATTTTCATCACCCCCGCTTTTTGGAAAACTTTACTCTCTCAATAGCCCCGTTCACGATGAATTGGTGATTTGGCCTCGTCTTTGAGGGATGCTGCGGAGCGCTTCACAGCCATAAAATCATTTGGCTGCTTTTCTAGTTTTCCAGAAGTAGGTGCGACTCGTTTTCTACTGGTATCATCGATATCTCATGCTCGATGCATTTATGTTTGATGGGAAAGATAGGGGTCCCGCCATGGGGCTGTACTGTGTCCTTAACTGCAAACTGCAAATCTCCAGCGTTACATGAAGGCAAGTGACATCGTGTGACATCTCCATCCCAGCGGCTATTGAGGGAGAAGCACAGGTAGTCAGAAAGACGATTCCGCCTATAACGTAGATTGCAAGCCGCACCAACATCTTATGGAAAATCCAACGGGAAGTACCATTCGTTGTCAAACAATGAAGGGGGAGTGGTTGTATCCGTATGCCTGGTAGCAACCTGGGTTAGAATTCGTTGTTTCCTCACTTCATGTTTGTGTCTTTCCTGGCGAGGACTGATCAATCTGTCAGGTTGCCACAGTATTGTTACGAAGTCATTTGGAGCCCTGCCTATAGTCACAGAAGAAGATCAGGCACGACATGAACGCTACCGCGAGATGCCGTCATGAAAAACAGATTATCAATTGATCTTCCCACTTTCTGATCGGTTGATCAGGGGCCTCTTTCATTAGCCTAGCCTGTGAAGATTGGCCAATTCAATCTGGTTGTTTCCTACTAGGCCCTTAAGGTTTGGCCCTATTATTATTAGGAGGGGAAAGAAGCGCTCAGGCCATTCAATCAGCATTATGGGATGATTTCCCTCATTTGCTGCGCACTTGCAACAACCCAAAACCGGTTTCTGTGTTGGTTCTCTTCTTTGCTTGCAGGGATCACCTCGCCTGTACTCCCCCCGTCTTATAAGAATCTTAAATCCGACCTACTAGACCTGCTGCTTAACGATGAGTTCGACAGACGATAATACGACTCCACAAACCACCGTAAGCTCCTTCCTCACGCCCCAGCTTACTCTCATTTCAATTCACAGGGTCAATTTACCTCTGCACTTGTCATCGGCCTCCTGGCAGTAGCAGCGTTCACAGGAGGATGGCGCCTCTTCTACAAACGTAAACGATTTCGACGCGTCTTTCAACCAAGAGTTGAACTTGCAGTTCTCGGAAAACAGCCCCATCCTCTTCCGGACGGTGTATTTTCATGGTGGAAAACAATACTGGAAACACCTGACGAAATGATAATCGTCACGAATGGACTTGATGCTTATTTCTTTGTCCGTTTGTGAGTCTGCGTCTCACTTCTTTCCTGTTTAACTAGCTTATATGTCCTCTATCCTCCTCTTCTGTGACAGTATTAAGGTTTTTGGACTGTATCTTCTCGGTCCTTACGCCATCTTGACATGTGCTGTGCTTGTCCCCGTCGCTGTTACCTCCCATCGTGGCGTGGAAGGCGTTGACCTCCTCACATTCGGAAATATCAGCCCTGACCAATTCATTCGTCATACCCCATACTATATCATTGCGATCGTTCTCATTTGTGCGTCATTGTTTTTATTTCTTTCAATCATCGACTTAACGCTGAAGGCTGTTTTTGTTTTTTTAGTCTGGACCCTCTATCTCATCTCTACCGAGTTTGTTCATCTGGATGAAGAACGTCAAAAATGGTTAACATCCACCTCGCGTGCATCCCTCGCACGCACACGCACAGTGATGGTGATGAATTTGTCTCCCCAATATCTCTCTGAAGAGGCAATAGCACAACTCGTTACGAAACTTACCACCAGCCATTCCAACAATGGCGCTAGTGCTGCGGGGGCAAGCGCGGACACAGCAGGCGTGGGAGGTGCAGCTGGGGGTGCAGTATCAACCGTTCAAGCGATTTGGTTTTCGCGGACGAACATGAAGCAAATCGAACAGGTTTACGAT
This sequence comes from Cantharellus anzutake, assembly GCF_015039405.1. Lineage (NCBI taxonomy): Eukaryota > Fungi > Basidiomycota > Agaricomycetes > Cantharellales > Hydnaceae > Cantharellus > Cantharellus anzutake. Next base: position 122,961 of record NW_024067090.1, read on the forward strand.
CAACGCAATGCCGAGTGTGAACTACTTGAAGGCGCTGAGGCGTCCTTGCTGGCTCTTGCAGCGAAGAATGAACGGAAGGGGAAAAGTCCTCGTGTGAAGGGAAGAGTTGTGGCTTATGAGCCTGAAGAAGGATTGGAAGGCGGTGGAAGGACGGCTAGTGATGATTTTATTGATGAATATGTTAAGCCTAAGGATAGGCCAAAGTGGAGAGGGGGGTTTTGGGGACTATTTGGGGAGAAGAGGACTTTGAGGAGCGCGCTCAGACACATTAAGGAGAAGAACGAGAAGCTGGAACGATTGAGGGTGGAGGCGATGCTGCAGAAAGCCGATGGTGCTGGCGAGGGTAAGGAAAGTGGCGGCGAAGGAGATAAGGGAAAGGGAGGTCAAGTGAAGATTGGGAACACGGCATGGATTAGGTTTTCGAGTCAGCATGAGGCACATCTGTTCGCGAGGTTGATTAGGACCGAAGGCAGGGGTCTGGGCATGAGGCTGGTTGATTCAAGGATTGAAGTTGTGCCTGAGGTGAGCTATTTGTGGCTGGCCTTTTTCTTTTCTTTTGTATTGGCTAGAAAGCAACGCTTTATTTTTGGGCCGGTTTTTTTTCTAGGACATTGTGTGGAACAATACGTCGATAAATGCGTATGACCGAAAGATGAGGAATATTGTTAGTTGGTTGTTGACCATCGTGTTGGTCGTTTGTGCGTATTGGATCTTCTTCGTTCTTTTCATGGAGCTAAACTATGTATTTCTTTTTGCGCACAGTCTGGCCCATACCCTTCTTCCTCGCTGGTTTTATTTCCAATATTGATGCGCTCTGCTCTACGGTTGGGTGGCTAAGTTGGGTTTGCAAAATGCCGGGCTGTACGTTCTGCTCCTTTGATGCCGGAGGCCCTTTCAATAGCTTATTTCTCTGGACGATGTAGCTGTAATTGGGATTTTAAAGGCAGTGATACCCCTCGTTTTGGTTCACGTGTGGCCTTTCATTTTCGACTTCACGATACGAGGACTGGTGAAGTTGCAAGGTGTTCCTCAGTACAGGTTTGTCCCTCTCCTCACCAAACAACACAGGCTCACTTTGATAATTTTTTTTCATAGCGAGATTCAACTGAGGTTATTCCAACGTTACTGGGTGTTCCTATTGTTCAACGCTTTATTGGTCTGTTCACTCGCGTCGGGATTGGTCCCCGCGTTAGCGAATGTTGGGGAGACAGCTAAACAATTGCCGACGTCGCTTGCGGTGAACCTGCCTGCTGGTTCTATATTGTTCCTGACTTTGTGAGTCTCTAGTCCTCGTTTTTCTTTCAACGATATACTTTCTCTGATACGATATTGGCAATGATTAGTCTTGCTGGGTCGATATGGACTGCTGCAGCTGGGGGCTATTCACGGGTCGTCCCGACACTCCAGTACTGGTTCCTCCGTCCCATCTTGCGTGGTTTCTCCCGTCCTATCTTGCGTGGTAAGATTCCAAGGAAGTATTGGCTTAGTGAGACGCAGATGGATACGTTCGAGTGGAGTACTATATGGCCTGCAATAAGTTTGTTTGTTTGCTGGTGTGTGGCTTATTCGACTGTTCAGCCTCTCATTATCGTTGTGGGCATGGTGGGATTTGCGCTGTGAGCATTTTTCTTGTTCTGTGACTTGGACGTTGCGTTCTGACCCTTTTTGGCTGGTGCTCGTTCAAGGCTGTATGTCGCTTGCAAGTACTTGCTCATTTGGTGTGCCGACCAACCCGATTCGGGGGAGACAGGCGGATTGTTCTACTTGAAGGCGCTTAAGACTGTATTTATAACATTGTATGTTGAGGAGTTTTTTTTGGCGGTTTTGTTCTCCTTGTCGTACTCGCAGCGGACGCAGACAGATAAGACAGATCTTGCGGGTTGCATTCTAATGGTAAGCTGCGCCAACTCCTTGTTGCGGTGCTGAATTCCCACTCCGAAACATTTTCTTGATTGCTTGTATAGGCGGTCGCTTTTTTTATTACGATTGCTGCTCAATATTGGCTCTCCCGCCGTTTCCCCAGAAATCGCATTCTTTATACTCGCTCGTCGTACCTACAAAGTCAAACGCCCTCCACAACAAACCCCGTATCCAAACCGCTGACCGACCAAGCTGAAATCGCCGTTGTCCCTACCACATCTACCCTCGCCCATATCGTGAACCAAGAAAATGAGTTCGCCGGGGCCCATTACGGAAACACGTCTGAGCTCCATGAGCGTGCGTTCGATCATCCTGCGCTATGGAAGAAGCCACCGATCATTTGGATTGCGGATGACGAGTTGGGGATTGGAAGGCTTGAGGTGGAGAGGATCAAGAGTGAAGGAGTGGATGCAAGCTGTGAGTTTGCAAAGTTGGATAAGAAAGGGAAGCTGTCAGTGGAGAGAGGACCGCCGGACGGGACCTGGTATGGAGGCGTAACGACGTCAGAGCGAACGTAGCGATTGATGTGGTGGCGTTGGACCTGTATAGGTTATCTCTTTGGTCCCGGTGCGCATCGCGTTGCGTCATTTGTTTGTGTGGGTTCATTTCTTATCGCCTGGTCATACACTTTCACAATCCCCCCTGCTGCGAGTCCCTGTGTCATAGTTTTTTTTATGCACGGAATATGATACCACTTCTGGAGTTACCTAGCTTTTTGCTTTATCCTTTTGTTCTTCACTTTTTTCTCTCTCCTTTTTGTTCAAGGTTCTTACCTCCGTTTCTATATTATATTTGCGCATATGGGGAAACCCCTGCCGCCTGCATAAGCACATGGTTCCATTAGGGGAAGTAATTCCATTGTAATGTGATGCGAGCATTCAGATAATGTACACACCAACTGTGAGGTTCAAGGTCACGGAACTGGGCGCGAGCGATCTGGAATTCTGCTACAAGTTCTATCATTTCCTCCCTCTTGGACTCTGGAAGACCTTGAATGAGCAGCGCATATACTTGGATGAATGATTCCTTCGCCAAGGGTTCCTGGTATACTATTACTTTCGGCTCCTGAGTGGGTATGCCAAAGAGCTCTGCCAAAGGATTTTCAACTGGGGGCTCAGCCGGGGGATCATCAGCGTTCGCTTGCCGAAGGCGCTCTATGACGCAGTGGTGGCGAAGTACAGCAGCCGATTTCCTGAATCCCTTGTGAAGGCGAACCTCCCTGAGAAGGTTCTTCGTTTCTTCGAACACCTTGGAAGTAAAACAGGTGGCTGGGTGCCCGAACTATGATAACAAAGGATGGGGACTGATGGTGTGGATTTGACCATCACCACCCTTCTCCATGCAAGTACATCAAAACCTAGTAGCTCCAGAGCCATGAATGGCAGATTTCCAGTGTTGACCTTTCCACTTGATTTCTCACTCTGTCCGTCCAATCGAGCGAGGTCGAAGTCGATAACAACCCCTCGCCTCGTGTCTGGTTTGGACATCAAGCTGCCCACGTTGATGTTCCCGTGCTGGATCCCATTGTCCCACAGCACCCAGTGACCTGCCACTGGATGAGTGCTGAGGGATAGCGCAAAGATTACAAAGGCACCTTACAGAGAAAGCAGTCCAAATTAACATGTCTTCCTCATTCAGATACTTGAGATAATTCAAACGTTCGGGTATGACGACCCGAAGCAATCGTGCACCGGTCATTGCCAGACCCAGAAATTCTCGGATGAGCCTCGTCGAACATGTTACGTGCGGAGGATCTATGTCGCCGAGCATCGTGGAGATGTGATCCTTCACCAGTTCGTTGATTTTACCGATTTCCGTTGCCTTCTTAATAATATCCAGCTCACTGGACCGCATTTCCTCCGGCCAGGATAACTTGGCGGCCGCTCTGTCTTCTCGAATACCATCGGGAGTATTTAGATCCTGGCCATTGACCTTCTCGCCTCTAAACACGCTTGTCGAACGGCCAGCCAGATTGAACCTACTGTAGATGACATGATTGTAGGGGGAGATGAATGTATTGTCCGAGAGGGTGACTTTGAGGAAGTGTGAACCATCGCGAGCCCGTTCTTGACGAACGCCCGAGCCCTCGAACTCGGTGAAGAAACCCCAGCACGCCAGATCGAATGATAAGCAGGACCAGGAGGAAGTGCGGCGGATTGTCGATGATGTCGAAGCCCCCCCGTTGGAACAACGTTCTGCCTGTCCGGCCACGTAGTGCTTCCTAAGGCATTAGATTCCAAGTGAGCTGCATTGTATGACAGGTTGGCGAGGGTTGAACTCACAGCGTAGCATGAAATGAATTCGGCCAACTCCGCTACAAATATGAACAATATCGACCGGTGAAAATGCACCCACATCTTTCGAATCCTCGAAATCTGGAAGGTTTGCAGCTTCGATCTCACTGGCAAAGTACGGCCTTAACCCCGGGAATGCCATTCAGCATGTAGGGACATTGCCGATGAGCTTGGGAAATGTAGAGATAGCGGGTTTTTTGCCAAATATCTGGGAGGGTGCAACGATGTGAAGCAAAAGTTGATTATGTGCTTGCGGAAAGAGGTCGGTTGCCAATGCGTTCATAAGGGTGGGGAATGTTGACCCAGGAGGCTTTTTGAATGACGTTCAGCGCATTGAACGAACATCGCAACACATTGAGGAGTCACGGCAGAAGAAGAAGACACCAGAAGAAGCGTGGAAACGGCATGTTGCCCAGGAGAAGTATGAGCAAAGGACGTAGGTGTGTCAACGGAGCTTTGTTTTCAACGATAATCTGTGCGTCACATTTTGTTGCATCCTGTTGGTGTCGATAGTTTGTTACCTTCCTTCACAGTAGATTGGCGCGCGTCCGCAATGGAAGACCGCGCTGTGCTGTAGTTTACTGATCGTAGCCGGATCTTCCGTAATGTTGATTGTGCGGGTAATGATTCGTTGGCGCGTCCACGGCCTCTGGCTTTTGTATAGTATCCACTGCGTGGAAGCCACTCTAATGCCACACACACCTGCGCATCTTTCACTCTGGCGCCGCAGTCAACTTATATAGTACTGTTTTGCGGTTCTCGTGAATCATGCGACGTAATCCGAGGAAGCACAACTACTCGAAACCCGGGGAGCTTTCGGATGATCACAGCCACTTCGCGCCAAGGAAACATGGTATAAATGATGGGTCTGTTCCTTCGCAGTAGGTTGTGCTTGTAGCCTCTGTCTTTGGGCTCTTAGGCGATCTGTGATGATCCAAGCTTCGGCCAACAAGGAGTACGAAACTGATGTAGTGTCGCCTTCAGTCGAGGGTGTGCCTCCTCCCCCCTACCGGTCCCCCTCATTCAGGACCAATGGATCAAGGCCTTCCAGTGACTGTGAGGACTGTAGCTAGCCCGTAAAGTGACTGCTGTCTAAAGTTTCGCCTTCGTCGTAGATGTTTCTGAAGTGGCCACCAACTTTCCTCGCTCGGGGGACAATGGTCTCTATCCGAGCGAAAGTGTCCTAGCCCAAGGTGGTCGAGTCATTGGAAAAGGCTGCTCTAAAAAGGGTGCCGAAGCTGCCGACGCTCCTCGAGCTCCGGAATGTTGGGGCAGAGACGTGAACCTTGCTCCTGGAGGGCCAGGTCGATTCGCGCCAATACTCATCAAGTCCAACTCGCATTGGCTCTCAGAGTCTTTTCCACCTGTTTTCCCAGACGTGATTCTTACGCAACGGGACATATCTTTGGACGATTGGTATACCTTCCTCGAGAATATTCAAACGACTGCAACCCTTCCCCCCGGAAAACATGCACTCTCTCTATGTCTGCCAGTCATCAAATTTACGAGTATTCAAGGCTACCTCATTTCACGCCGCATCGAGAAGTACATGAAAAAGCGGAAGCTGTTCGAGGTGTTGGAGGTTGTCAGAATGTGGAACGAACAATTCTTTTCCCCGAGGGGGGTGAAAGTGACCTTGCGACCCGATTGGATTCGTATGGGAGACGATCTTAATCAAGCATTCGACAGGAAGAAATTGCGTAAGCGTTATAGTCTTACGTCGGTTCCGACAGAGGTGTCGGAGGCGGTCCCAGTCCAATCTCCTTGTGAGATGCCCTCCACTCAAGTGGACCGGTGCGGAGCGCGTCGAACAAAGAATTCTGAAGGGACGAGTGCACGTGCTGATGAGCAGGGCGATCGGGTGGCCCGGGCTTTGGAGAAGAAAGCTCGCTGTCGTTCAAAGCGAAACGAGAGGAAACATACCGCGGGATCGTCCTGGTGTCGGGTTGGTGGAAAGTACGATTTAATTGTGGAACCCTTTTGAGTTTGTTGTGCTCGCTTTTATATAATTAAGCAGTTCAGGGCTTGTTGCCCTCGCATTGTATATTCCGATACGATTGTACATATCTAATAATTGGAGAGATGGATAACAAACCACGGTGCTAGGCTTTCAAGTTGTGGGTTTTAAGCGCGCCAATTGATAAATTGTGCTTCACCCCTAATCTTGATCTTCAACAATCACGTTCCGTCCCAGGACCGACTATAGGCAAGCCCCCCAGAAGAGTCGATTCTAAACTGCGATTTCTTCTCCTTCATTTGTGAAGGTGGCTATGCACGCCTCCCACAGAGCAGAACTCCAACACAATCATCCAATAAGCCAACCGTGCACTTAAACAGCAACTAGGACCATTATGTAACAAAGGTGGCACCTTCGACTTCCAAGCTCTGACAGATCATGGGCTACTCCAGAGCTGGGGCGGCCAAGAAAGGATGGCATCTCGGCAGCCAAAGTCTAGTCAAACTGAAGAAATAGTGAGGCCCGGGAAACTGTCACGTACCCTGTCAGTCTCACGACCGATTCATCAAGTACGGCTTGTCTCCATCCAAGGGTGTGTTATTGTATGTACTTCCTGGAACTGGAGAGACTCTCTTGGCCAAGGCGATCGCTAGTAAGGAGTGAGGCGAACTTCATCGGCATCCACACCCTACGCGCTAACTGTTGCTCAAGGGTTCTGAGTTGCTTTCAAGGTGGTTTGCTGAATCCGAGGCAAATGTGTGGGACGTATTTGACAAGGCTCGTGCCACTGTTCAACATTCATCGATGAGTTAGACGGTACTGCCTAGATTTGTGGTGACAGGTGCGCATTGCGGGTGGCGCTAGAGGTCGTATAGTAAACCAACTTCTCCATGAAATGGATAGCATGAACACCCAGAAGAATGTTTTCATCCTCTACCTGATGGTTCTTCCCGATTTGCTATTCCCCGTGCTGTCCTCCGCAAGTCGCCCGTCGCGTCCGCCTACGAGTCTTTTGGTGCTGATACAACTGAGGTCTGTCAACGTGTAGCGAAGCTTGCAATCCGTGAGAGCATCGAAGCTACCAGACACTGCGTGCGAGAGAAAGCAGCCAGGACAAGTGATGTAGACATGGAATAGGGCCTGGAAGATGATGATCCTGCTGCACAGTCTGGCTTTCATGGTGCCCGCTTTGAGGAGGCCATGAGGTTTGCTCGCCGCTCCGTTACGGACCAGGAGATCCGGTGGTACAAAATGTTTGCTGAAATAGGCCTCGTACCCCTTCCCTTCCCCTCGGGGCTACATATCACGGCTTTCAGCACTTGCAACAATCCCTGATGCTTCGCTCAAGTTTCAAGTTCCCTGAGTATGATCCGTCTTCACGGCCATCGGTCAATGCATCCAATTCTCTCGCCACATTTTCGCAAGATGATGTTGACTTGTATGCCTGAGCGATTCCCTTAGTTGGATGCATGTTCGCGGTTTTCGGTGCAGGTTCAGTGTGTGCTGACGATCGATCTGTTTGTCCTCCCTGTGATCGTTCCCCGCTCCCGGGTGGTTCTCCGATCTTTAATTTGGAACTTCACCCGCCAGCATGTGAACAAACCATCAAAAGGTTTTGTTAACAGAAGACTGACAAACTGATAAGCGAAGGAACAGAGGGTGGGGCAGGCGCAACTGCGACCACATCAAGTTTCTACGGCTGATGTGCCGCCAAAAACAAGCGCATAATCATGATCCGTCTGTGGCAATCTGAGACGTCAGCACTGTCCGCCTACCAAGGCAAATCGATCTAAGTGTCAGCGTTGATAAATTTGACAAGTGTCATTCGTTGACTGCGCTTTTCCTTCTATTACGCCAGCGTTTTGCCTACCACTTCCTTAACTTTAATTCATACTGCAATTCATGTGCCATTTGGTCATGGAATATTGCACCCATGGGAGCATTCTTAATTCAATTGTTCTTCAACCTGCCATGTCGACATACACCTTCATCTTAGTATTCCCATCTGCTATCATTTCCAGTCTGAATGGTTGGTGGTTGTTCATGTTTTCCCGCGTGGGCCCACAGCGCCATGTTCGATGGGAGGATGGTAAGAAGGTCAATACTGCTGTCATTTCGGCTGAGGCGCACGGAAGATGAAGGGAAAGCTGTGCCATCAACAATCTTCATGCTTGCAACCACCATGCGAAGCCGTGCTGCTTCTACCATATGCCATTGTGACTGGTTCTTTGCTGTTTGGAATTGATTATCCATCACCATCTTGTAGTCACTGTGGCACCAACTAGTTACTCAGCTGTGCCATTTTTGAATAGACGGTGCTCTGTATCTCTGTGGAACAATTCTTTGTTCGAAAGTTACTATTGGGTTCGCGCAGGAGGCGATCCCAAATCAAGCATTTGACGAGGGATTATAGCCATCCGGACCGCGTGCAGCATCGCCATGGTGGTGCTGAAACTAATCTTGTTTTGCCGCGGTCCCGACTGAAGAATTGAAAGCAGCGGTCGCGGAGGTGCTGTCTGTTGCATCCGGGTTTCCTAAAAGTGCACTAACGAGAAAGGTGATGAGGGCGGGGCGAAGGGAGCCTATCATCGCTCAAAGCAGAGGGATACCGTAACGCGGGGCCATCCTGGTGTCAGGTTGGAGGGACAAACAAATCCCTCATGACAGGAGAATCGTTCCATCTATCTTAAGCAACGCTGACAGCCTGTTACGCAAGGTTACCCTCCCACAGTGATGCGATTGATATATCTTGCGCCTTATCAGGATTATCACCGAATCGATGCTGCCCCTGTAGTATCTTCTACGTGCAGGTGAATGGCGCAGCTAGCGCGTGACCATATGCATGTTCGTTCTTTGCGTCGGGATACTATCCTCGTAACTAGAATCGGCAATCAAGTGCGTCAAAGCCTTGCATTGATTTCAGTGCCCGTCACAATCGCGGCAGTGAGTGGTAGGTTGTTCTGCGTAAGTGATCGATTGAGAGTTCAGACCATCCAACTGCCAACTGCATTGGCACACGTTCAAAGCGAGGTAAGTGGCGCTTAAGGTATTCGAGTGAGCACAATAAAGGCTCCACAAATATTGCACTGTGTTCGATTCTGAGGGCTTATAGCCATCACATCGCCCAAAGCTCCTCCTAACTTCCTAGCTGAGAGCACTGGGCGCCACTCAGCATGAAACCCACCTTATTTGACACTGTTTACGCCGCAGCCTGGAAAATAGATCGTGACTCCAACGCGGGAGCAGTGGCCCCAATGATGATGAACGGCGCAGAGTGTGAGCCGTTCGATCCCGATGCCACAGATCGGATTGACCTCATGTTGCTAGAGAATGTTGTGCAGTATGGAAATTATGAAGCATAAAGCGCCCATTGGCTGGAAAAATGGATCGGGTAACAACTGGTGAACAGCAACCACTAGGACTTCATGGGCTCCGCGGGAAGTCATGCTGGAGATCAAAAGGCCTCAATTCGACTCCCGTCCCTTACCAATTTTGGCCAGGTTCGTCAAGGCCGGAAGGGGGATGTACCGCACAGATAATTCCTTTGGAGAAGACGTGAAAACCTGTCTTCCCCGATACTTCAAGATCCCCGCGAGTCATGGCAGTGTCTCACGATGAAGCGGCTACCAATTGCACGTGGGATCTGGAAACTTCTATCTGGAAAATTTGTTCCCAGCCAACTGGGAGACGTTCCGCAGGACCACTTTCCCATGGAAGTCCCCGTTTGTCATGGAGACTCGCATGAGGAGACGCAGCCGATATAAGACGAAATGTCGGACTAGCGATATTATCGCTCAGTCCCGTTGTACGTGAACTAAATATGTATTAGAATAATCACCTAGCGATGTTGTCGCTGGTGTACGAGTGTTCAATAAATGAGATATAAAGGACAAACAAGATATAACCAACTCACCTCAGTCCCGTTGTACGTGAACTGAGGAAAGGTTGGGTTGCCCAAAAAATTAAGATTTTATAGTCAGGCGCTATGAATGCGCACTGACTTTGGCACGGGTGTCACCAAGAAAGGTAATCTAAGACGCCACACGACTCAACATCACCAAACGTGAGTTGGTCATAGCGTACACCATAGTACCAAGAACTCTAACAGCCGATACCGCATTTTGTTTCTGCCATATGTTAATGCACATTTTGATATTCCATGGGGGTTCCCCAAATGTAGCCGGTCAGCTCAAGTTAATTTGGTGAGCTAGTTCAAGAAGTTGTCCATGAACCTTCAAGTTACTTATGCTTGCAGGTCCCCGCTTGTGGGAAGCACTGTAGGTCTAGGTTCAGAGGTGGGACGCAAGCGCCAACGCGATAGCAAAGCTTCCAGCTCCTCCTCCCCATACCAAGTATTGGCTACATGATAGTTCTAACATGTTCGCTGCGCCACCCAACCTTGCCTTACGGGGTGATGCCGCATGCACAGCCTCAGAAAACTGAATTTACCGGACTGCTCGGATGCAATCCCGCGGTCACCTGACCATTGGCTCATCAATTAGTCGCAGGTCAAACAGGAACAGAGCCGTCCTGTGGACCATGCCAGCGACCACGGCTGTTAAGCACGCCCAGGCCTCTGGAATGAAGCATCATCAGCGCAACGTATCGCATGGCAAGCTGAATCGATCAGCGAGTGCAATCAGATTCCAGGGGGGGCAACTGCCGGGTGTTCATAGCAATTTCGCCGTAACGGCTCTCAGAGCTAAGGAAGATCTTGTAAAGCGCTCAGAATCCTCAAATACAATAAAGTCAGACCATACAGTGGGCCATAAGGCTGCTGGATTCCATGTTTGTGGCGGTCGCGGCTTATCTCCAAGTTGTCGCTGATTTCGATTGCTATGTGACTCATTTAGGGACGTGGACATCTGGCTCCCCGCAAGACGAGCCATAAGTTAGATAGCTCAAGGAAAGCGAAGTTTCTCATGGCTGCTGAGCGGGATGCTAGCCCAGGAGATGATGAAGAAGATGATGATGATGATGATCAGTGGGTTTCCAGTGGCGTTGTCACTCCAGATGACAGGGAGCCTGACAAAACTGCCGCCGCCTCTGAGCTCCCCTTCGCTCACCCCTCTACTCCCAAGGCAACAATGCCGCAGGCTCTTCCTCCAAGCCCCCACCCTGTCCCTGCTTCTACTTCCGTGCCTACGGGATTCCCAGATGAATTAAATCGGAAGTTAGTGTCAAATGGGCATAAAACAGCCCCGTCGTCTCGAGCCCCCTCCATTAGGGGTCGATCCTCTCTGATGCGTCCATTGTCGACCGTTTCTGTTCATGATACCCGTCCGAGCCTCATTCGGACATCATCGTTCACCCCTACAGCTCCCCCGCTCACTACTACGTCCATTGCATCCGCACAGATTACGCCTACCAACCCTCAGTCAGATGATTCTATTTCCCTATCCCATTATACTCCTATTCATACCTCCCCTCCTGGATCCCCTTCCTCGTCACGAACTAGGCAGCAAGGCTCGAGATCTTCCTTCTTTCGACGTTCATCTACGTCTTCCTCCCTGCGCTCTTCTTTGACTCTTCCCTCTTTCGCTATACGTGACCGTAAACCTTCCGTTCTCTCAAACGCATCCACTACCGTTCAAAGTGCTAAGCAGCTCCCCCATGCCTCGGCGGCTTTCAACTCTTTATCAGCGATACCTAGAGGGCGCTCGGCTCCCCCACCCCTCGTGTCACATTTCCCTCCCATTCCGGTTCGCACACCCGCAGAAGAGGCATTCGGACTCTTTCCGCCACCATATCTTGCTGCGCACATGGCTGTGAGAGCGCATGAAAGCCCGCTGCAGGATTCGTTTGCGCGGGTTGTAAGTTTTCGAGTTAAGGGCCATCCTATGGCGATCAGTGGGAATTGATATAGATGCGTCAACGATAGACAATGAACCTTGTTTTTGAGCCTCGGTCTGGAATTTTTCATAGCTCCTTGTGTTTCATCAATGGACTCCTCATCGGCGTGTATATATGATCCCAGTCGCATAGAATTTCCTTTTCTTCCATTCTCCCCTGGCCCGATTTCTTCGCTGTGCTATTTTTACCTATTTCGCGTGTTTTGTGTGTTGCGGGACTCAGTGGGCCATGCTTGTGTTCATGTACAACTATTTCCCAGTACGGCTGTTTATTATCCACTGAAAGTAAGAGTAGTGATTATGCGCACGCCATGGGAACATTTTGAAGTCGTGCACAATTGTGCGTCGTGTTCGGGGCTCGATCTCTTCAGGTAAGCCAGCGTTCATTTCGCAGTCCTAGATATTGTTAGAGACATTTGGTAGTACCTTTGTTCTCCGGGCCGGGGTTGACGTTCGGGAGTGAATCACCCAAGTCAATGCCCTTGCTGGGAAAAATCTCTCAGGTGAGAAACAAGACATAATTAATCGGTATTCAAGCCACTAGAGTCGTGCGGACAGGTTGCCACGTTTTCAATATCCACAGCCCGATAAGATACCAATGAGAATACAAATGGGATTGACCAATTGTTGCACGTCCCGTTAAGTTGTTACATTTGCGAACGTGCGTCTACCTGACATAGCAAACCCCTAACTATAACCTAAAAATCTGAAGTATCGTGCCAAAACATTCTAGACCCAACAGACGAATCGCAAAAAAATCGCACCACTAACGCACGAGTTCTGCAGGGTCGACTCTTCTCCGTCGTATTTCCGCCTTCATCCGATCTGAATCTCGTAAAGAGCCAGCACTTTGTCTTCTTTTCGAGGGATCTCGTCTTGGGGATGAAAGTTCGGTAAGGACCCGTGGAGAGGTCAGGGAATGGCGGGGTGTTACTCTCGGTGCTGCGAAGGGATGTGCGATCGTTCCTGGACCTAATCTTGATCGGTCAATGATCACGATAGGATCAGGAGTCAAAACATCGGTTTCCATCTCTCGAGAGGGAGTAACCAGTCGGGCGGTAGTGGCCTCGACGTCACGTTGTGATTGCGACCGCGTGTCAGCCTGGACTGAGCCGCGACGCGGGGGTGAATGCGTGCGATGAGGGGTTTTGGATGCGGGGGTCCCTGCTACATTCTTCCCCGACTCACGATGGGGGACTTCCGGCTCTTCCGATGAACGAGGAGAAGACTTTGAAGACCGAGACGAGCCGTTGGATAGGGAGCCACTAGAACGAGATTGAACGCCAACGGTCACACGCGGGGGATCTACGACCTGAAAGAGGCCTTTAGAGTGCGAACGTGCTAGGCTGATATAATAGTCATGAAGTAGGTCCCTTGTGCTCTGTAAAGGAGAGATAAGCAACGTGCGTTTCGGTGTACAGAATTACGTACAGTTAGACGCCAATCCAGTGCAGTGAGCAACTCGCGCTCAAGAATGTTGAGCTCGGCGACTTTGATCCCACCGATCTTGGCATAATGGGAATTTGTGCAAAAAGCGTCGCAAAGGGCTTTTGTGGAAACGGTAATAGAAGCGATGAGAAAACGATGGACGGTGAGAGAGGAAACGGTGAATCGTGGATTCCGAGCACACATCTGATCAATATAGTGCAGGGTAATGAGGAGACAGGAGCGCTGGGGGGCAGGAAGGTCACAATGAGTCCCAAGACGCAATTCGAGGCTACCAACCTCAAGATGGGTATACTTGACGATACGACGAAGGTAATCAAGAACAGTGATGCCGGGAGGTGCTCGGGAGTGAAATCGAGTGAGGGCATCACTTCGTATCGACTATCAGTCCAAGCAAAGGATGTCATGAATACAAAGTCAGCTCACGGAATAAGTGGTATCTTGTCATTATGAGTGAGCAGACGCTCAAGCATGTCGGCTTCGGATATTGGCATCAGGACCTGCACGACGTAGTCATGAGATAAGGGCATACTCACAAATCATGAGAACAAGGTGGTCAATTTCGCAATCCTCAAAGTCGTAGGGCACCATTATGACGCTGGGGGATGAGGATGCCATCCATGCTAGGCCAATAAGTAGGCTGCAGAAATGCCTCTACTTAAGAGGACTCTTTGCCAGCGAGAGCAGGAACTAATTGAAAGACTGAAACTGCCTCTACCTATAGGAAAGTTGATGGGGATGCAATTAAAAGGGTGAAGGGATCGCAGCGTCGAATGCAACGAGTAACGTCACGTGTTTTTGTTTGTCATTGACCTGACGGTTGCATCTGATTCAAGACTTTGTCTGGAAAATCGATGTACATAGGTTCTCCCCGCCATCTCACGTCCCGAGGATGGCCAACATGCCATATAGTCAGCTGCATCAAAATTATGTGGGGCTCATCCGTCATCCTGGTCTGTGCGAACAAAGACCGAAACGACTCAGGTAACTGTTCGCCCATCCAACTGCGAAAATGACCACGAGTGGCAGGTTTTGGATAGAACCCTCGGGCACGATCGAGCGCTCATCCATGGCCACAAGTTAAAGCGGAAGACACGGTGCTCCCCGTAGCCGGATCAGCGCTCTATTGCGGGGAGAACTTACGTGGAAGCTGGCAAGATCGTTATTTGGAATAGGATGTCATTTTCCAGCGGCCCTGTTAGTTCAAGCGAGCAAGATTTGGGGTTGCGAGCTGGATTATGCCCCCTTCGAGCCCTTGCCTGAGATTTGGAAGCGCTGCCCAACATTCAACTACGTCTGATCCCCATCTTGCGACGCACGTTCAACTGAGGTAATTCCCAAACTGAGAAAATGAACATTGCCTCTTTGGCACTGCCGACGGCATGATGAATTCATTCACCTCCATCTGTTCGCCATTCTCGCCAACGCCAGAACTTTATCGACCGACCTTTGTACACCAGATACCAGTTCGGATATATTGCGGCGGCGGACCCATGGTATTGCTACGATATAACACTCCTGCACTTTCACTGGTGAGGACACTAGCACCGTTGACCAGACTTCGGCCGCCAAGAATCTCGGCACAATAAGTGCTTGATCCTCACAGAAAGGGTGAAAGGATCCGAGCCAGATCCGTGTGACAAGGGATCACCTGTAGGCTGTATTGCTTCACTCACCCGAATACATCACCCAGACACACTCATCATGTATGGATGCTCCCTCATCTTGCATTTGAGTCGGGTCCTAAATCAATGGCTTTATTCGTGAGGCTCCCGCTGAAAGAGCACGGCAGGCGGGTAGTTGGGTCGCGTGTCGAAAACTTTTTTTTGAGCTCGGTGATATCTGAGCCAGGGGAAACGTTGCAGCAGCTCGTGGGCCGTGGAATAGACGTCGCCATGACACCCCAACACAGTTTGTTACCGAAGCGTTCGCAGACAAGTCAGATATAAGGAGCCAGTGTGCGATGCAGGATCGCACAAGGGTTTCAGATTGAACCGCGGGGATTACCACGAACCATTGTATTCGGGTAAAAATCACGCAAATAGATATGGTTTAGTTGTTAGGGCCTGAACACGTACGGAATTCGTCCGAAGAAATCGAACCAGGGTATGCAGCAGCAATAAAACCTGGAACGGCATGACTGTATCCTTGGGTAAAAAGAACAGTGAGAGCGTTCAGTCCTGCTGCGCACAAGTCTAATTTAATCTCGTACCTCCATTAAATAACAAGAATTTGCATTTCCCCGCGGTGGAGTCCTAGGACGTAGGGCCCCTTCCCACAAACCTCCAGGTATACACTACCCAGCGAAAGCCACGGGGTTCTACCAAAAAAAAAAAAACAAACAAGAATTTTGAGTGTGTACACGTGACCAATACGCCGGCCAATTGCGAGAAACTGTACATTGACCCACACCTTCACCACTAGATATCTAGTCATGGCCCCAAAGGTGCGTCGGGACCATTTTATGCCGAAAGCAACATACTAAAATAAATGTTCTTTCGTGTAGTTTGTTAGTTATTATTCCCGACGAGCGTCTGAAAGGAAATCATTGCTGACGACGGAATGGAATTATAGGATCCTAACGAGATCAAGATCATTTACCTTCGTGCAACAGGTGGTGAAGTAGGTGCCTCATCAGCACTCGCCCCTAAGATTGGTCCTCTTGGTCTGGTCAGTTGATTACCCCACCTTTGTGTGGAGGTTGAATTATTGACCGGTGGAATGCAGTCACCCAAAAAAGTCGGTGAAGACATTGCGAAAGCAACCACTGCATGGAAGGGACTTCGTGTTACTGTCCAATTGACCATTCAAAATCGCCAAGCTCAAATTGCTGTTGTCCCCTCCGCGTCCTCTCTTATCATCCGTGCATTGAAGGGTTCGTCCACCGTTTATAGTCCGTCGAATTCCCCCTGATTTCCTTCCCCACAATTCCCTCTAGAACCTCCTCGTGACCGGAAAAAGGAGAAGAACATTAAACACAATGGCAACATTCCATTCGACGAAATCGTGGAAATCGCGCGTATTCTAAAGCCGAAATCATTGGCAAAGGAATTGTCTGGCTGTGTTAAGGAGATTTTGGGGACGTGCCAGAGTATTGGGTGCACCGTTAATGGCCAGCATCCTCATGCTATCACAGAGCAAATTAACGCCGGGGAGATTGACGTGCCGGATGAGTAGAAAACTTGATACCATCCAGCTTGCATCCTACCCATTACCTATTCGACGCACCTCTTACATCTCCGCATCGTCTCACACACCTTGTATTTCTTCGGTCGCGATATGTGGTTGATACTCTAGCTTATGCAACTGCTACCCCCTCTTCATGATCCAAACTGCTCTGGATGTTACTTTGTGCATCCCTTCGTAATACCGGTCTTCCAGTGACGGATTCACAAGCACACCTGACTACTGTCTAACTGCTTTCTTATGAATTTCTGTTAGCCGATCGCTCCTGAGCCTGTTCGACTCGAAGTTCGACATTGAAGTATACAGATGAACCATGAACTATCCAATGTAGTTCGGAAATGTAAAGTTGGAGTAGACATTCGAGAAATCTTCTACGTCGATGGTACCCACCGTTGTACGAACCGGATCAACGTTATCACCGGTCTCTCGTGGCGACGCAAAATAAGTAATGCAACGAAAGTCGCAGCACCAAGAATCCTCGGAGGGCACCTCTGCAAAGCAAGAGCTCCGAGATCCATCAACCATCGTGCAAACTATGCAACGGATTATAAGCTTCGGCCCCCGCAAACGTGTAAATGAGGACAACGCACAATGGAAGGTCTGGCTTCTGGCTCTTCAGCAACAGACTCATGAGTGTCCTCACGTAGGCCGATTGCTGTCCGAAGCCTCTCATTCTCCTTCTCAAGCATCCAAGTTCGCTCCTTCTAATTGATCATCAATTCAATATGAAGAGCAAACGCTGGGCGGTCTGAGGAACCATACCAGCTTCAAATTTTCCTCGGCAAAAGCATTTACGTCGCGGAACCGCAACAACCTCGGGATGAATGGAGTCGATAAGTACGGAATAGCAGACAACCTCATGAACAATCGCGTTGTTCTAGAAATCGGACGCCGACATTGAGGGCATGGAGGCATCTTCGAAGCCAAGTATTTTTGGATGCACCCGTGATCAAATATATGACCTACGCAGCGTGCTTGTAAGCATATATCGTGCACCTACATTGCACTTACCGCAACTCAGTGCCACGGGCTCACGGACTTCGCAAAGACATATCATGCAGGGTTCGAGAATAAATGGCATGGTTTCAGGATGAGTTTTCCACAATCAAGAGTTGTGCAGTATTGAAACTCGCCTTTTAAACGCAGACATCGTACCAAGGTGGCATCGCCGTTTCCAAAGCTCGCCTGCGAGCCAAATGCCCAAAGCCACAAAGCAGACAGTTCGTGGGAACCACCCTTGCTTCACGTGCGTGTTTCGAATAAAAATTAATCAACTTCCGTGTCAACGACGTCAACCCGTTGTGGTTTCGAAGGAGTCCCAAAGCACTCAATATGGACACGGTGCCATTGGACATCGTGTGCATTATACTAAGCTTTGCGGAATTCGGGGATGTTCGATCGCTTAGCCTTCTCAATCGCGACTGTAACACAGAGGCCAACAAGTTGTTATGGCGCCACCTTCACCTCCAAATTCGCTCGAAACTTTACACCGAGGATGCCCGGCGAATGCTAGAGGGATTTTGCGAGGCCTTAATCAGGGATCCCCAGCGTGCCCACTGCGTACATAATCTGCGTATTACCATTAAAGGTCGATTGTGGCATGGACAGGAAGATCCAAAGGTGCTTGTCCACACGCTCTCAAAGCTGGGCCGGGCTATGTCTTACACGCGGCGCCTCCGGGTGCTTCAAATCTTCCCGAGACACCATTTTCGTGACATCGCGAAGGCTCTTTCTTCTGCGTCACCTTCCATCCAACTTCCCGATTTACATACTTTTGAATCTGTCATCTCATTTTCTGATGGCCTCGAAAGATTTATGAGCGAATCGTGTCCCTTCGTGAAGACGTATCGCATCAGTGGCACTAGAACTCTTGATTGTGTGCGCGACTTCCCAACTCATCTCTTTCCCCAATTGACCACGTATAGTGGCACATCATCACTACTCTCCGTTGTGCTAAACAATCGACCAGTGCATGCAGTGGATTGCATAAACTCGATACCGAGCTCTGGAGTCGCTGATCTCATTCAGGGATTACGCTCTAGTTCAGTATCCGTGACCGAGCTCAGCATAAACGTTTCAATGGGGTATGACAAAAGGTACCAGGAGAATTCGACAGATGGAGAGGTTCGATTGCTTAACTCCCTAGTTGAGACGACGCCGATGTTGCGCATTTTCGAGCTGTTTTCACATGGGCAGTTCGACGACAATCGACTCTCAGATATTGCAATGCACCGCTTCGCAACTGCGCTTGGAAGACTGGAGAAATTGGAATCGTTCAATTGGTGGGATGCAAGGGGTCCCATATGGGGACAGGAGTTCATTGCGCTTTGCAGGGAGAAGTGCGTGTCACTAAACGAGATAATTATCAACGGGGGTGTGCTTGAGTGGACGCAGGGGACGATGCGCTCGGAAACTGGATACTGAGGTGAGCGACGACAACTCTACAACCCATGATATAAATATAGAATGTGCTTCTATTAATTATTTGGTATGTGCTATACGAAGCTTTCCCGGCGAGTAGAGGAAGTTGTCGGCATAAGCCTTGGGCGGTATCCTCTTTACAGTTGGAGGTTGGACATAATAATTCCAGCCTGCGTAGGGCTGTTGAGTTGCATGTAGCAATCGCACATGCTGGGAGTAATTTACCTTGCTTCTCAGCGAAATGGATGGCATCTTCTTTGGTGTTGAATTGCATCCTCAACGCCTGAACGTAGTCCGCGCTAGTGTGTGTGAACAACGTGAAACTGTGAACGACAAACCAGCCAAGTTTCGTACCTGCTGGCCCACCCCATCAAGGGATTTTCCCATCTCCCAGCTCCCTGAGGAGTATCGAAATCGATCCTCCACTTTTCGCCCTTTGCACCACCAGACTGCATGGTATTCCTAGTGGGTAGGTAGATCCGAACACTACGGTGCTGCAGCTCCTCTATTCGCCAATAAGGGTCACTTATAGACCATTGTTCGTCAACGCATACAGTAGTGGCAACTTACGGGGAGCTCCGCTCACAACTTCAGCGGTGATGAGTTCTTTGGGCTCAGAGGGCGTTATTTCATGTGACGAGGAAGAATCCGTTTTTGCCAGAGGGTGAGACGAAGTGGATTCAAAACGCAGCCCAGTGAGATACCTAGTAACTGGGGCACCACACCGGAGCGACCTCGTCGCGGTGCCAAGCAGTGACATAGCGATGTTGTGAGTGAACAAGGCCCGATCGGCTTTAGCCGGGTCATTCGTTCCCACGCGCGCATCCACCAATGTGTATCAGGACATAAACAGCAACCCTACATGTTGCCTGTGACGATCAGTATATTCTCCTATGCGGGCTCAATCATCTACAGTTGTCTGGAGCCCTGTGTAACTAAAGGACCACTTGCGGTAGCGATCATCCACCAATTCATTGAATATTTGTATTGTACCCGAGAGGTGATCATTCTCTATCAGCCCTTGTATAAGTCAAAGGATGCAAAGAAGCATTACACGACCCAGGTCGATCCCCTCAAATCCAGAGCAAAAAGCTCAACCTGTCTCCTCATCAATCAGATTGAATGTCTCAACAAGCCTGAGAGGTTTCCATGTGGATGCTTCCTCTTTTCCAGCATCATTGACATCATAGCCCGGCGCCCGTTTACGTATATATTGTTTTCAATTGGACATACTCGTAGCCCTTCGTCTTGCCGTACCGCGGCAGGGATATGTTCGTTCCTGTCCCCGTGGAACCCCATGTCCGCTTAAGCGTAGCTCCAGAGCCCTTTCCGGAAATTCACGCAACAACCAACCAAAGGTATGGGTATCATGAATCGAAAATTTAAAACCAAGTTTCCTTGATTGTGCTAGTTCTGGATACTGAAATAGAAAAAAAAAAACTTACGCAAAGAAGGGAGATGCAAATGAGATCGCCCTCTTGCGAACTGCGATCTCGAAAAATAACACCTCGCGGGGCACCAGAGGTTGATTTGACTGTTCCACATTATGCTCTTCAATATTCCGGATTCGCGTATGGTCCTGATGCGCTACGCTATGCCATTCTGGCCTCCTGTGTCGCAATCAATCGATTTACCTCCCCCCGCCTCTTTAGGTACACAGATACTGGAGGCTGGGCATAACGATGGCTTACGACTTGTGGTTGAGCAACCTCCAAACTTTCCGGAGTAGTACACCCTGAATTCGAATTCAGCTGATGCGACGACACTTGCTGTGGGAAAAGACAGGCGAGGGAGTAATAGCACGATACGTAAGGGCGAACGAGGAGTTGTCCCAGCAAAATGCACGCTGCTCGATGCGTGTAACCCAAGCAATGCAGCGGGGAGGGCATGTAGCGGCAGGGTGAAGGGCAGCCACAGGGTAACGAGGTCAGGAAGTAGCGAACGAGGGAGGTCTGATCCGCAGCTGTCACCCTTGGTGTACATCATTGGCCAAACGCGTCATAAATACCCGTTCCTTGCGCGGTATTCGTTGCGCAGGCTTCTTGATACGTGGTAGCTTGCTCCACAAAGACTTCTGAAAGATCGAGTCCTGCCATGGTCATCAACAAACGTTCCAGGTTAAGATGTCATTGCTGCCGGCGTTGCGATGCAATGGCGCTCAAAACAGATGCCGCAAGGCGAGCGAAAAACGGCGTCACAGCTCACGTCGCGATCCGAGGAATTCTCTGCTTTTTTGTGCGGGCACTCTGTGTCATACACGACTTCTCTAGACACTTGGGCCCTTCGAGGGAACCATATGCTGGTGACTTACCAAATTCTAGCATTTGAGACATTGCTATCGTTTTGCGGTTAGTAGCAGGAAACGTCCATGTCCATTACTGTCAATTTCCGTCGACATCTATATGGGCGAGCCAGGAACCATCAATGCTGCCACTGGTGACGTTACTTTTTGGTTTGTGGGTTGGATACATAGCAAAGAGGGAGGAGATGGAGGCAGTAAAGTAGGAAGCTCTGAACTCAGAGTCAGGCTTGGAAAACGCCTTGGCAGGTCGGCAAACACACGAAGGGCGCAAATTACAACCGGGGTTCCAAAGGTCGCAAAGCAGCACATCATTTTAGTGTGCAGTGGCGCGAGCGATGGGAAAGTTGAGAGACGAAGCAAATGAGAGGTCTTGAAGAACGAGGACGTCACAGAGAGATTCGCCGACGGTAGGTCATGCTGCGTAAGTGCTCACCGTCGGTATGGATAACTTACCCGATCCCCACCCTATTGGGTACCGCTACTTGAGTTGACCAAGCTCACTGAGACCGAGGGGCCCATAAGGAATCGCCGAGCGACTCGCCGACTCGAGTCTAAAGTAATGGGAGGTTGCTGCCTCAAGGTCACTATTGCATGAAGGAGCAATCTTCGGAGCGCCTCACGTAGATGAGTGGAGCGCGGCGGTTCGATTAGGTGTTCATATTCTGGACCGACCTGCAGGGTCATTTTATGAAGCAGTGAGAAAATATATATGTCGTTCGGTCGGTCCTCCCTTTGAGTATCTGCTCGAACTCGGTTAAGTTCATTGATAAATCTTCACTCCGTTCAGGCTTAGAATGTCGATAATGACCCACTCGACGTCGTGTCGCGGGGGATATAGTGGTGGGTTTTGTAACGAATGACGCGATGTATGAGTGTTGTTGCGGTCATAAACCTCGTAACCGGCTTCATATGCAAATAGCATATGGTACACTTGGAGCGCCTCACCTTGGAGCTCGGGCATGAATGGGAACTTGTGGCAGGCGGAAATCCATTCCCTTGACAGGATTGCTCGGGGGAGTGAGGCGGGGTGCCCTACACCCATCGTCATTGAAATACAGACATAGATCAACATCACGTACACTAAACTGTCTCAGAATCTCTGCTGCTTGATCATTATCAGGCTGGTAGCTAGCGGCCATGCGCAAATCACCAACCCCCCCTAGGCTGATTTCTGAGGTAATGACGAGATTTGAATATCTGCCCATTATTTAGTCGAAGGCGCTCACCTGTTATCTGGCAGAAGGTATTTGTTTATGAAGGTTGGTTGGTTGGCCGAAGGATTCAGCATATTGCCAAGAGCAGCTGGGTTCTGGGTCGTTACGCTCTTTACACACACACACATATATATGTTTGAGGGGCTGATGTCACGGTGAACAGCTTCGTGGTGATATAAGTAACTCTAACGAGATCGATTTCAACATCAGATCCCGATAACCAGGCGCCTTCGTACCTTCCACGATATCAGAGAATCCTGCAACCAATTCAGACGGTTTTCCCTTTCAAAACTGGCGCACCAATGTTTGAGTAGACCATCGCAGAACTTCTTCGGGAGGTCACTTGTTCATATGTTTCATCGGCATTCCATTGTTTCGGTTCATCTGAGTCCCAGATGCTAACGTCGATGTGTTCCCCATCGAACTTAACCCCTCGAACAATCCCTGCAACATAGCCATCCTCGTGGATATGAAGTATCTGCATTTCGCGGTGGACCGGATCTGATCCATCCAGTCGACCCATAAATGAAGGGAGCTCCCTGGACTCCAGGAGGATCCACTTGCCCGTACACGCGAGTACAGCGAGTGTGAGGAATTCCAGAAAATATGCAGCGACAGAGTCCCTCTAAGCCCTCGATTCTCCATAAAGGGGCAGAGTCACTACTGCGTGGCGTCAAGTGCTCAGGGTCAATGGTGTTATCTGATAACAAGAGGAAGCCATCAAGGGTAGCGTTAGGAGATGACGTGAGGTGAAATGAGGGTGCATTATATAAGGACGCGACGGTTTTCATGAGAGCTTGGGGCTCCTAGTACGACTGTTGCGTTGATCGGTAAGCAGCAACTGGGTCGCTCCAGATGCAGATGACAAAATAATGCGTTCGCCCAGCGTAAAGCCTGTATACACACGGCTTGTCCAATCTGATGTGGTGTATGCTAGTGGCGTAGAGAGCCACCTGCTTCAAGCGTTTCTCGTGAGCCGTACCCTCGGAAACAACTTCGACGCAGGTCTCTACTTGTGAATAATCAACTTCAAAGGGCCCATTGATGTCTCGAGGGTCTCATCGAATGGCCTTGCCGATGGCATCACGGATGGAGTCGTAACGAAACCGGCTAATTTCCGCTACTCCGTAGGTGGGTCCTGCAAATCTTTGCGATGAGAAAACCCTATGGCCGTGCAAGAGGTCCTCCAATAGCCTAGTCCAGGCTACCAGGGTCCTCCATTTGCGGCCGCCACTTTCGCATCCCACCTCCAAGTGTAACCTTCAAACGCTCGCTTCCGAACCAGACGGGGTTGGGAACAAACTTAGGGGGTTCTACTTTCATGCCCAAGTCAAGATTGCTAATAAAGAGCGTGAGGACACTGAAAACTAACTGCGCCCTTAGTTATGGATGCTTGCATCGTCGCTCGTGTTCTCGCCCACGCTGACTCTGCTAACATCTTGGGTGCCTTGACTCATCACTTACAATGTCCGACAGTGCACCAAAGTCAATGAGACTAAGTACAATTCAGGTGGATATGCCCCCAACGGCTCCACCTAAAGTGATGAGGGCAATAGTGTGACGGAAGGAAGGGTTGTGCCTTCCGTGTTCCCGCACCCGGACTAGGACCCCGAGTACCATTTTCGATGTGCACTGCCTTCGCCTTCCGTCCAGAAGGAGTTCAAGTATCACATCGACCTGGAAGCCTTCGATGACCAAGGAACAGACATTCCTCGCGAAGCGATGGAGTTGTTGTGAGTGGCCATCATGGGCACCGCTTCCCTTCATTTGTATGTGACTTGTCCATCCGCATTAGCTGTGGGTGACAGCCGTGTTCCGTTGGCCGATACCACGCGTGTGCGTAATACGCCCAGAGGAGAGATCTGCTCATTCCAACTCCATTGGATGGGTCTGCAAATCGTCGGGCACACTAATCTGCTCCCTGGAGAAGCCATCAGCACTCCTTTGGCTTCCAAAAAGAACCTTGCCTTCATTCCAACGGACTTAAAGTACTTGGAATCTCAATTTCAGGTGCAATCTGAACTCGTGCGCAGCATATTAGGGGTCAGTGCTCTTGTGGGCTCGAAGCTCCGCCTGTACTCTAACCGCGGTTGCGACTCAGAGTTCTTTTCTCAACTGATTCCGCGGGCGTTCTCGTCTGGGTTCCAGCTGAATGTGATCTCTCAGGGGCGACTGAAAAGCAGGGATTCTTCTGCTGACATGGGTTAGAAGTTTGAGTGTTCTTCCTCCACTACACGTCGTTGGGTACATATAGTGCCGACCCATCGTCATACTGAGATACTGATTCGGTTACGCAGAGGATGTCAATGCCAAGTGAAAGCAAGCGAACATGCAGGGTGAAGAGTAGCGGGTTCTACCGTGTCAGGGAGAAATTCAATTGACACAGCCCCCGGAATTGAGTTCATCGACTCACGTGGAAGGGGACAAGAGATGGTCAATCCGAAGTATAGGTTCCAAGCAATTAGGCTGTATAAGGAGGTTGTGTGTTTTAACGTGTCCACGCTTGCCAAGCTGGATTGCTTCTGATGTAGCTTCATCGTCTCGGACGCGATTATCCCGAACCCAAGTGAGTCCATCAAGCTGCCGTACAGTCAAACTGGAACCTATTACTAAGCAACCTGCATGCTGTCAGCTATGACTTCCACGGGAAACTTAGAAGACTGTTTGAGCGTATGTTCTCATCTCGCACGGCGTCGTGGGTTTGTACAGTGTTCATCATTCAGCTCACTTCTAGGCAATCGTCACCTTGAAAAGGACGAAGAGATTAAGAAGGCTCTAACACTAGCTGAGCATATCAAGAATGGTACGCCTCAGTTGTTTCAAGGGTGAGCTTGACTCACCTGGTCTTAGAAACCATCGCTCTTTATCGGCTGAAGAAGTACAGGCATTTACGCAGGTCATATTATGAGGATAGTTAATGATAACCTTTCACGAGTGACACTGCTGGTGACCCGCATTGTTGAAATGAATGACAACCAGTGCGCAAACGATGAACTAAAATCATATAGTCGCAAGCGAATACAAGACCACTCCCAGGGCGTCTACCTACGACTCTCATGCGCTGACGGCCCAGACACGGACATAGTGGTCAGTGAAGCCACCGAACAAAGTCTGTCCATCTGTCGACCAAGCGAGCGAAATACATTCAGGCTCCCTCGTGTTAGGGCCAACCTCAAGGTAGTCAGGCTTGAGCTCATCAACAATCGACCTATTAAAATTCACATCAATGACATCATCCTTGGCTGGACAGGGAAGGCCACATACTTGCTCTCGAGATCGAAAATCTTGATGCAGCTGGAAGTAGCAGCACAAAGCCAGTATCGGTTGGGACTGAATACCAAAGCATTCACGGTATCACCAGCCTCTAGCGAGTACAGGTGCTTCCCATCATTCAGATCCCAAAGCATTGTAATGCCGTCCTTGCCACCAGAGGCAGCGAGGGAGCCATCAGGCGAAACGGAGATAGTATTAATGTACCCAGTGTGGCCATAGTGGTTGGTGCGAAGCTTGCACCGAGAAAGTTCCCAAACCTTGAGAGGAGATAATTTAGTCAAGGCTCCACACAAGAATGCGAATGTTGTATTCCAGACGACGATCTGAAAGGTACCAATAACTGACCTTGACGACCTTGTCCCACCCACAAGACACGATTACGGGGTTGTTCTGGTTGGGGCTGAACCGTACACATGAGACCCTTCGAAATGAAATATCTGAGAATTGGCAGTTTCCGGACGATATCTTCACAAAAACTCACCACTCGGTGTGACCTTCCTCCTTGATATCGAATTTACATTCACCTAAGGTGTTCCATAATTTGATAGTGCGATCACGGCTTCCACTGACGATTTGTCTGTTGTCAGCGGAGAAGGAGACGGAGAGAACGTCACCCGTGTGGCCAATGAAGTGACGGGTAGTCAAGCCAGTATTTAGGTCCCACAGGCGGAGGGTACGATCCCAGGATGATGAAAGAGCAAACTGCCCATCGGACGAAATGACGATGTCAGAAACGAAGTGTGTATGTCCTGTCAGAACCTTTTTCGGGCGTCCGTACTCCGAGTCGGACCTTGTCAGGTGCCAGACAATGATAGTTTTGTCTGATGAGAAGATTAGGGGATTTGTTTGGAGTGGATGGATAGGCAAATATACCTCGGGACGCAGTGAGAAGGATGTCGGGGTTTTCAGATGAGGCAGCAATTGCTAAGTATGTACCCATATGTTCAGAGACGCATGTGGATTAGACACTTCTACTTACCAGTGACCCAACCTTCAAGTTCATAGTGATCCCGATTTTAGTGCCCCGTCCTTAAAAATTTCGACTACATAACTCACCGCCATGACCTATATAGGACAAATTGGTTCAGGAATCAAATGATCGATAGAACGCTTCATACCTTCCAACGAGCCCAAAAAGCGAAGAGATTCCATGTTGAGCTAAAAGAACTGTACAGTATTCTTTAGTGTGACGAGCGGGAACTACCGATTGAATGTCAAACTGCCTGTTTGCGGCCTCAGCACACTTCGAGACCACGCACATGGAACCCACCCTATAGATTAGCAATAAGGTGTAGGAATCGAATTAATGATAACTGCTACAATGGTGATCCACTCTCAATATCTCGAACTACGGCTTATTGGAAACAGCCTGCTGCAGTCTTTGGCGTATACCGCCTTTCTCCCGAGTAGGAGATATGGACAGAGCCTCGTGTTTAGGGCTCGTACGAATGGAAAGACTTGAGGGCTCTTCTTTGGTGATCGAACCTGTCGTTGGCTCAGGAGTTCGGAGGTTTATTCCTGGAGAAGGCCCTTTCGCTAGGTTATTTCCGGAAGAGGACCTTGGGCGCGATGCGCGTGCGCTGGGGTCCTCTGAGGCTGGAATAACCTGGACAGTTTCATTTAGGACAGCGATGCGAGTCCATCGTCGGTATCTTGTGAACTAATAGATATGACATTTTCAACTTCACGTATAAAGGAAAGGAAAGCGGGAATCACCTTTCCAATGCCTCCTTTCCCGCTTGGTCCTTCCCACTTGTTGTCACTGTATATCCAGCCTTCTGCGTCTGTGATATCCTCTTCGGGCGTCGCACGATAAACCATGGCTCCAGGTCCTTCTATGATGGTCTCATTCTCACCGACATCACCATCGCCAGCACCCCCCTCTGAATTCGAGGATACTTCTGTTGAGCCATCTCCCAACTCTGAAACCCTTCCCGTACGTGTAGGACTCGTTAGCTCTGCACTGACGGTCCCTACCTTTTGCAAGCCGCGCTGTAATAGAGATTCAGCACTGCTGATTCCAGATACCGGGGTTCCATCAGGGAGATTCATGGTAACTTTTGGGAGTGCCATCCCAACCCGTTCAGGAGGCGTGGTGGGATTAAGGCGTACAACTACTCCCCAATCGGTTTCCTCCCACGTCCATGTTGCTGTCCTTTTCACTCGTACCTAGAAATACCCAGCTCGTAAGCAAGTGATGTCAGCATTCGACACGCACACGTGAACGCACCGCAGGGACATTGGGCACAGGAAGATAAACTGCTTTGGAAGGGGGCAGAGTAATATTTATGGGAGGAGGTAGAGGACGGAGGGTAGGAGGACCAGACGTCCAAGAAACCCTCTCATTTGGCAACAAGGCGGCGGTCCAATCAATGCCCATCCACCATCGTTGATTTTCATGGACTGTGAATTTGAAGCGAAGCGACGAAGCAGGGGGTACGTCAGGTGGCAAGGGAGTTTCTTCCGTCGCAACAGTGCTAGTCTTCCCGATAGTACTTCCCCCCGAAAGCTCTTCGGGCAATGAGGTACCCGTGATTCTATGCCAGATATGACGGGCCGTGTATGTGACCCATCCATTGCTAAGGATGATGCGACGAATCGTGGCTGCCCACGGGGCTCGCCAAGTAATGACTAGAGAGCCAGCAATACCGCAGGACACACTTAGAGGGAGGGAAATGATGATGACTAGGTATACAAGATAGAGTACACTAGATAAACGGATCAGAGACATCCACCAAAGTGTAAGTGGAGGAACAGTCGGATTAGGAAGGAGATGATGCAAGATTTTGACATCTGCCAGTGCTTGAGAGAGGACCGCCTCCGTTGCCGGTTCTACTTGTGCACTACTTTTAACAGGCCTTCTCACTGCGGCGGATATCATGAAGGGGGTCAGAACAATGAGTGGCAGGAAGTAGCTGGGGACTTGCATAAGGTCATAATAAAAAAAAAACTGTATCCCTTACGTACCGAATAGAGAAACCCGCCCCTAAACATATTGCCCAATACATGGCCAGACATAACCAACTTTCTGACTGTTTTCCGCTCCTCCAGCTAAGGATTTGTGCTGTGCGTCTCAATAAACTTAGGGTAGGTGAAAGCTCGACCAATAGCTTGGTGACAATGGGGGGCACTGTCCCGAGGAAATCAATTAATCCATCCGGGTCGAATGGTTGAGGGGGAGATGGTGGAACAAGAGTGGATGATATTCCCGACGGGGAAGGCATTTCAAGGCCGTTCTTGTGTGAAGCGGAAAGATATATGTCGTTGATGGGCAGGTCAAATGCGGCCATACACACGGAGCCTTTTATGAAGATCGTGCCATGACAGGCGGCAAACTGGGGAATTCGAGTGGATCAGGTGATCTGGAACGCATCCAAGAGTTTCGCGCTAATTTTTGGCAACTAAATTGTCTCGAACACATCGTTCTGCGCTTTTAAATGGCCACTGCTCAGAAATACGCGAGCCTACCGGATATCGTGAGAGTGTTGCCCAAGATCGTGACCCGCATTAAGCTTATATCCCCCGATGCAGGACTCTGCACCCGATATCTATGAGACTCCTGATACATTCTCGAGCCCCCGGGAGGTGGGTGAACCATAGAAGATCCATTCTATCACACTTATTTAAGACGTAGAAGGAAGAGGGCTCGGATGATGAAGCTTTAAACCCTCGGTTAGGTCGGCGGAATATCGACGAAACGACATCGAAGGACGAGCTTGACCGGAGTCGTCTGCCTGAACTCGCAGAAGTAGATCAGAAATTTAGAAAGGCAGAAAAACGACGAGGCAAAGCAAATGTTTTGTTCACCGAGTCCTGATCTAACCTAGGTCATGTCAGGGCGATTCAGAGAGGTCTATGCGTATCCGGAAACATATGGAGACGGTGCTTCGCGTTCCCCGTCTCCATCTTCTTCTAGAAGGCAGACTTCCTCGATTCAATCAAGACTCCTATCTCTTAGGAAAGAACTCGAGTCACTCGAAAGTGACATCTCAGAACAATCCCGAGCTTCAAGCGTAACAGATGATCATGAAACTGAAACTCTCATACGTGGGCTCGTGGAGATACGGGAGAGGCTGAATGGGCTGGGGGATGGGGCCCGTGATAGTCGGCGTCAACCTCAGAATTTACTCAGTAAAGCATTGGAAACTGCAAAGAGTTTACCCCTATCCACCACCACAAAGCCTGAAACGGCGAAAATTGAAAATAGGCTAGAGGCTCCCTTTGGAGACGTAGACGCTCTAAGCCGACTAGACAAGAGACTTGATGAATTAGAGTCTCTGATTGGCTCTTCCAACACGACCCTAGATGAGGTGCGCGCATCTTGTTCGCTTACCAAGTTGAAATTAACACTCCAGAGGGCCATTCGTAGTCTTCACCACTTCCCCAACCCCTTCTTCCTCATATCGCCCGACTTTCAAACGTACTTACCCTGTTAACTCAACCTCGCCATATCGACTCAATCTCTCGGCGACTGAAATTACTCCAAACTGACCTGGAGCGCTACTCGAGTAGCAGTGCGAAACGCCAAGCTAATGGCACACCTGCTGGACAAACGACAGGGCCTTCCACTACTCCTCAGCCTGGGAGTGGCGCAGCTGCAAATGCTCCCAATGACATCGCTGTCATTCTCAGTCGTCTTTCCCCCGCACTACCGACTATCCCGCACTTACTCACACGCCTCCGCACCCTTTCTACACTGCATGCATCTGCCTCCGGTTTTGCAAGCTCGTTGACATCCTTGGAGGAAGAGCAAAAACAGGCACAAGCCATTTTGGGTGATTTGGAAGCGGCTGTCAACAGCCTTGAACAGAGTTTCCTAGTCAACGCGGAGCGCGTTGAAGGAAATTTGAAGGGACTGTCAGAACGACTTGAGGCGGTACAGACTCGGCTGAAAACTGACGATTAGCATATCCTTTGCCTATCACTGCATATACCATATCCCATGCAATTTAACGTGTGCTGCGATCTTTCCAGACTGCAGGTGCTTTAGCACCCGTCAGAGCTCGCTTGATTTGTTAGAAGTGTGAGAGTTTGCGCAAATCAGGTTTTGATCGCCGCGTATGACGTTTGGTTGTAACCAGGACGTTGGAGTGTCACCCACTATTAAGATGAAAAAATCTTGTCGTGAGCTGTGTTCGCCACGTAACTCCCTGCACATACGTACGCGCGCTCCCTCTTCATTATGCGGGCCGTGATGTTGAGTGGCGTTTGTCTCATACGTTCGTCCGAAGCTCGTGGTCTACCAAAAGCCGAGAACGCAGTCGTTTGCACGGTTTCTGATGGGCTCCGCCCTCAAGGGCAATGGCCTGTGGTCAGAAGTGACACTAGATTCCATATTGTCGCGCACAGAGGCGCACATACACATACAATACACATAGTTGGTTTAGCAGCGGGCACAAGTTAGCCTTACTGATGCTCCACATTGTGTACAATAGACCGGCAGGGCCATTCGTGTCGTCCCTGGTTAGCTTCCGTGAGTTGTTGTCGGGAATTCAGAAGTTAAACCACAGTCCTAGCTGCCAGGCTGATGCTCACACAGCAAAAAAGAAGAATTTGGTGCCAGGTGACGGCACTGTTCGCTGCGAGTTGCACCGCCCAGTATAGTAAGTATCCTGTAGCTGCTCGAGTCTTCTCTAGCGCAGCCAACTCTGGACACGGCAAGCCCATACGGTTCTTATTGAAGTGCGCGCGCGTTGAGGTACTAAACAAAAGGCTTGCTTGCTTATCCCGATTGGCACCATGATAGATGGGGGGCGTGCGGGCGCAATAAGCAAGGTCTCGTCCATATCTCTCGAGGAAATTTGAACCCAGGCTCAGTTGGCTGTCACTCATGTCTATTGGAATCTGTGGAACATCGTCTATTAGTTAGATGATGTACCACAGCGTACATGTATAGGGAAAAGAAGAGGCGACAGCCGGTCGGCTTGCTTTGGCTGCTTTGCTTCGGGCCGAGCGCTTGGGAGCATTGGGGTGATGGACACTTTGAGCGGGTGAGTTAGAATTGCTTCGACAATGTCGCGACGCAGAATGAGCTATTGTCATTGTATACCACAATGCAGTAACCAGCTACTAGAGCAATTCCTTGCATGGACTGCGTTCGCTGCCTTGGGTCTCCATCCTGGTCCTCTTTCGTTCCACATCGCGACGCTGATAGGATTAGGGCCCCACCGAAGCTTGCAACACTGATACAACCGTCTAACAACCGTCGAAGCTAGCATAGCATAGGTGCGTAAGCCTAAACAGCATCCCAGGGGCCCGCGGGTTTATCTTGCCCGGGGCTTCCGCCGAAATAATCTGGCATGCATGTATCGCAGGCAGCTGCCGCATGGAAAGCCTCCGTCACTGGCCAAAGTATTGCGGGTAGGCATATGTCATGCCCAATAGCTGGGTGATGGCCAGACTCCTCCCCAGTCGCCCCCATGCATCCCGAAGGTGCCACCTATATATGGGTACAACTTCCGACGTTTAGCTGTACCCCAACACCTATATATCCGGGAAATCAAACGCTCAATGGGAAAAGCGAGTTTTAACACGTTGAATTGAGGGCCGCCATCGCAGTAATGGTTCCTCTCAAATACTAATCGTTGGCCTGATGCCGTTAGCAGCGGCTCCCCTTTGTATTCGACGAGATGCGCGGTGAATGTTGCAATGCGAGTCAGTCCGATGAGCCCCAGCAACGCACAGGATACTGGCGTCCACTAGAACTGGTTAGTTTCAAGGAGTATGGCGAGCCCGGGTCAGCTGTTGACTAACTTGAACAATGGTGTGCTGGGTACACCGCGCCGGAGAATAAGTGAGTTGCGGCGTGCGCTCTGCTCAAGGATTTGGGCCAGTTCAATGGTTGAAGTAGAGCGAACGAAGGGAGGTGGATGTGTAGGGAAAGTACATTCCGTCTAGTCAAGGTCCCACCACCACGCCAGCAGCACGCACTCCCCCTTCCGACACTCATGATTGGGGCTCAAAGGAATGGGCCATCGTTAAGAAGCTTCGCATGTTTGTGCCGCCAAGCTACGGGTAAGTCCATTCTGGTTCCCATTCAGGTTGTCATGCCAGAATTGAATTGGGAGAGCCCATGCTGAGCAAGACACCAGCCTCCATGCCCCACAACACAGCGGCGACGAGCGTTTGTGTCATCTAATTTCACCCTAGAATGGGCACCCAGGAGGTGGTTCGACTGGTTGGCGCTGCTCCCTGGCACTCGCACTCTGCGCTTCGGGCTTTGAGTATTTTCGGCCGTATGCAGTTTCGACCATTTGGGTTTCGTTCTTTGCTTGCGCCCTCCAGGAAGGGTTCTGAGATGTTGGGATGGATAATCCCCGCTCGCATCGTAAATGCCGGTCAAGTCTCTGGCCTCACTGTGGAAAAAGTGCATACCAGCCCGAACATATCTATGAACTCTGCATTGTGCCTCAGATCTGTGGATAGACCCCATCTATTTTTATTTCTACTTAAATACATCTGATCATCTCTTTGCAACATAATGGCTGAGCTTAGTTCACATTGTATCGGATATCTTTCGATCCCCCTTATCGTCTCCCGCACAGCTTGGCTCGTACCAAAAAGTGCAATCAGGATAACATATCGAGAGACGTCCAATGATCGGTCTGCCGTGATCACTCCGATAGCTGTGTCACTTATGCCAATGCGGGTCGAGCGACCATTAACTTCGGGCCTCTTTTGGCTTATTGCTTAAAACGGCCAAAGCTGCCAACGAGAACTTCGGCTGGCACTCCAGATCATTGAGGGGCAATGAGCCAATTTAACGCTCTGTTCAGGGTGAGCAAAGCGTCAAATTGACTTCCTGGCGCTGAAAGACCTGCACCCAATTGCTGCTCAGGAGCTCCTTGGGAGGAATCAACCATTCTGTCTCTCTTTCGGCTGCTGATTCACGGGTCAGCAGCTTATGGTGCTGCGGTTTCACGAGAAAGCCCATTCTGTGAATCTGACTGGACCACTTGCAACGATAGATTATGGCCTGGGCGTAAGCAGACTGTACTTGAACGAGACTTCGCAACGGCTTTCCAGCTCTACACCATGTCGGTGGTCCTGATCACCAAGTCGATCTGAGATATTCTCCGGAAACTTGGGATTCTCGATTTTAAGAGCACATGGTATTGTCCCGACGCTCGGGGGCCCTGTCAGTGCTATTTTATTACAACAGCAGCGCATCTTTTGGATGCTCAGCACGAGCGCCATGAAGATAAGAGATTGCGCAAATGGTAGAGCATGTCTAAGCCGTAGATGCGACCAAAATACACGCGTGTTGACTGTGGGCGCCTGCCGGGGAGGCATTTAACGATGGGCGTTACTTGCCAAGAGCCCCCTAGTCGTATCATGCCACAAAGCGCGATGATGGAGGAGCCATTCCAAGGAAACAGCTTGAACCGTGGAGATTAATCTCAGAGCCAGAGCAACTACTTTACCCTACTACTCAATCCAGTTGGTTGAGGTGGCTGGAATGATGCTGACGTGACACCGCAGCCGTGCTGGTGAACACCAGCACCACTTCTCTCTGTTGTGTCTCAGCGTCTGGGATCATAGCAATCGTGCGATAAGTAACTCGGTCCCCATTCTGTGTGTGGGGGGATGAGTTTAGCGCCCCGCGGCAAAGGAGGCTCATTCCGGATTTTACTTCATGGAAAGAAGCCTCAAAACTCGCCGAAAAATCCGATCACACACGTTCCTCCTCTGGCTTATCTGTTCAGGCGATTACGTCCGGATGGCCGAAACCCGATCTCGATCTGTCCGTGCCCCATGACGTGTATTCAGTTGTCATCATGGAGGTTCAGCGGCCACTTTGCTAGTCCTACATTACTTTCCCCTCCCTTCTCCAGAGATAGGCGATCGTGGCCCATAGCATCTTCCATGGGTCACAAAGGGCCTTTAGTCTTGACACGAGCGTCTAGACATTTGCAAGGATATATGTAGTCACAAGCAAGAAAGGTGGAAATCGCCCCTTGCTCTAAAATTAGTTTCCCCATCAATGAGATGATCAGCAACCCTGCCTTCATTTATATTAAATAATTGGAAGCCACGGACGATTCCGTGGATGTCTTGAGCGAGCGCCTGTTATTGGCATCAGTCAGTCGACAACTTGGGCCAGTCTTTGACCGCTTTTTCTTTGCCAACCCATCTCCCCGTACGTCGACGTCGACTGATCTCTGCGAGGAGCTGGGGCCGCTTTGGGAAAACACAAAGCTCATCGACAGGGGCTGATTTTCTTTCTGTGGCCCAAAATCTTTTGGCTTTGAATAAGATCCACTCATTTCGGCTATCTGAGCAGTGCATAGCATTCGCAATTTGAAGCGTGGAAAACGCTAGCTATGGAAGGGTCCCATCATTCTCGAGCAACTTCACTCATCCTCGTTTTTAACGCCATCTACAGTCATCCTGCACCCACCAGGCAGCGGATATCCAAGGCATGCATGCTGGTAACGTTTGGGCGGTTGAACGGTGCAAATCGGTGAACAAGATATCCCAAAAGTTCTGATGACAGATTGATGTCTGATTTATTATTTCCAAAATCGTATGATTAGAAACAACCGTGCGGCCCGATTATTACCGCTCAAGAGGGCGCGAAATGCATAAAAGGGGGCGTGTGGATGTGGATCTCTCTCTCCAACAACCCCTCTTCCTCGCCAACTCCTTGGGCACCAGCCCTCCTGCGGTTGCAGAAAGGCTGCCTGCGGGTCATCGTCGTGCTGTGGCGAGCCCGCATCGCTTCATCTGTGGACTAGCGTGGTGCGTTCATATCTTCAGTCTAATTTCTACGGTTGGCCAACTGACAAGTTTGCATGGAGTTAGTTTTGGATGACTCCTGGTATTGGTGGCTGGGTTTTGTAGTCGTCCGTGCCTAATTTTATATGATAGTGCGCCCGCTCCGCAATTCTGTAAGTGGTTTTTCTCCACTTCAAGTTTGGATTATATTTTGACTGCTATCTCAAGTGCAATTTTTTTTTTTTCTCTCTGCCAAAGCAGTGGGCGGGCGCATGCGGAGGCGCGATACAATTTCAGTGAGGCTACATTGACCCTTATTTAGTGCCTCTTTCTGACCTTTTCGTATTGTAGTCGCCCTCCACCTGTCCATAGGTTGTCGCAATGGGCATTGGCCATCTCCGAAGCAGTCACAGAGTAACTCGTGAGTTTATGCAAGGCATGCCTGTTTTCCTCTTTCTCATGGTGGTCTCAAACAACTAGGGTGGGCGGAAGACTTGGGGGATTTTTGATTTAGGTAATATTCCGCGCGATTGGGGCGATGGGCTATTGTCCGTTGCCTTGGGGCCGTGTGACGACAAATTTTATTCCTGGAGCTTGGACGGAAAACATCGAACCAGATCTGATATGGGCAAGCTAGCTTATAACTAATCTGCTTGGATATTTTCGATGTCGATAATGCGCTTGCTTCTCTCTCTCTCTCTCTCTCTCTCTCTCGTCTTTTTATAATTTATCGTTTGGATGCTACTAACCCCTCCCTCATAGCGTTCGTTGTCGTGGTTTTCCTTTTTTTCTTTTCTTCTTTTCTCCGATCGGACCGGCGCTGCGGTGGTGGCAGCATTGGCTAGCTCAATGAGCTGGTTGGGGGCACCAAGATCCATCAACCCTCGCCGCGTTGGCTGGTGGCGTGTCCGCAAGTCTTGGGCACCTGCCAGTCACCTGCTCAGGGAGTGGGAGGGCTGGGCGTATGGTCTGCGCTCCAACTGAGTGGCGGATTGTTCAGCCTGAACCTTCCTGCATGGGGGGACGCCCAGGTGGGGCGTCCCCCTCAGTAGGCCGGTGAGTATTCCATTATTCTCATGTATGATGATGCTAATTCCCCAACATGCCGTAGATCAATATCTCTGTCAAGAGTCCGAGGCCTTATGGTCGTGGGCCTCGGACCCCTTGCTCCTTCCCATTATATCGTACGATCATGACAGTTGTGCAGGTTGCTCGCAGTATTGCCCGATCGAGTCAAGTTAATTATGTATTCACCACTTCGAAGTATTCCATTCTATACGTTTAATATATATATGAACTTGCTGTTCCGCCATCCATACAGATTGGAAGATGTAGTTCCAGCGCAGATCATTTTGTGCTAACGGCAAAGGATAACAACGTCATCTTTCTCTTCATCATTTCTATTTTTAGAAAGGTGCTCTCCTCGGCTTTGAAAAACAAATAATGAGAACAAAAGCGCGGTAAGGATCAGCTGATAGGAAGGTGGATGAGAGAGTGATAATACTGACTGGTTTATCCCGAAGCTGGAACATCTTGGATACATAATCGATGTAGCGCGCCAGGGATGCATCTTTCTCTGTGATGGTGTTCCCACTGTCATGTGTGGAGAGGGAAATGCGGACGCTGGTGGACGTTCATTTGGACAGGTTAAGCTTGTCACACACACACAGGGAGGTAGGAACTAATACTAACCTGGCTGATAGCTAGAATGGATGGTGGTGATGAGAAAGAGAATCGTCAGTCCGACAATAGGCGATACGTACGTTTGTGATCTTTGGATGCTAAAAACCGGTTCATTGGGAAAAAAAAAAAAAAGAAGCATTGATAACCCCTGTGTTGAACTACAACTCCTTTAAAATTGACCAAAACATACATGGTTTACTTGAGTCGCTTTCATCGCGATCATAGTCAAAAACGCCCAAGCTTCGTTAAAATTCCGAAATCTGAACTCTTTGCGTAACGAGCGACTTCCTCTTTCGGTGGTAGTAGTGCCCCATCCAAGAAGCATGAGGTGAGCGAGTTGTTCCTCGGAGATCTTAGCTGGGAGAACGCGTCCCTCTCCACGTTGAGAGCCAGTAGGGGATGGGGATTTCGACAGCGGAGCTGCATCTTCTGCCACTGGCAGATGCTCTAAGGATCGTTCCTCATCCTCCGTGGAATCTAGAGGAAGGGAAGAGCTAAAGTGGGGACTCGTCGAAAATCCTCTGAAGATGGCCAAGGATGGCACAACTCGGCGTTGGTGTGCGATGAAACGCCCATGAAGACGGCAAAACCTTGACATTTTCAGAGAGAGAGAGAGAAATAAGCACGTGCGTGGGAAAGCTGGCAAATCTGACATTTGATTGGATGTTTTCTGCTGAATGGGGAGATCAATTAGTTTTTTCCATTAAGCGCCCAAACAAACCAATGTTTGCCACGGATCAGATACAGTGTGATCCCCGGGCAATCTCTCCCAACATCCGATCCGTGCGGGTCCAAGAGCGCACCATCAGTATCATTTGTAATAGTCACCTGTAAGCAGGTGCCAAGAGTTAACTAAGCCTGTGCAAGAACTACCGCCCTTTCAGGCCGTCGCTTTCCTACCTCAACCCCAAGAGTTCACCTCTTCTTCCCTCAAGGAATTCCCTTCCGGGCATCTGTAATGGCTGACTCGGAGCGGCTGGAGGCTCTCAAACTCATGAACGAACTCGTATGTGAGTAGATTCAAATGACATCGAGCGCTCATCATCAGTTTTGTTTGTTTTTGTTTTTGTTTTTTTTTTTTTGCGGCTAACTTCTAAATATCGTTAGCTGGGTTGCTCGAAAACCCAAACGATGATTGGATCACGCTTAATCAAGTGTGCGATCTAGCCCTAAGTCATCGTACACTCGCAGAAGAAGCCATTCGGGTCATTCGGCGCTTACTAGCATCTCCCCCTTCTCAAGCTTTGACACAACTGAGAACCATCAGATTATGGGCCATCTTGTTTCATACACGCCCTGAAACCATGGTCATATCCTCAGTGGCCGATCGCGACTTTGTCGCCACCATCGACGAAACGCTGAAGCACGAAGAGACGAGCTATCGTGTTCGTGAGAAATTGCTTCTCGTGTTAGGGTCTTACGTCTATCAGTTTGCCGGAGCCGATAACGAGAACCCTCTGACGCGACTTTGGAGGACTCATAAGCAACCTGGACAACCTTATCAAGGGTTGTACATTGCGCCGACGAGTCCTTATTTGAACCCTCTCGAAAATAATAATAATAACAATTCTGGACCACCTTCGTCATCGGCAGCTCAAGATAATCATCTATCAGTCACTGTTCCGCTTATACGTGCTACATCGCTCCCTGAAAATTTCGAAAGACCCCGCGATAGAAGCCCACTCTCATGTAGGTTGTTTCCTTGTATGACTCATTAAATGGCATTTATTCACCGTTTCTACTTCCTATCACGACCCCCCCCCGCTTTACTAGCCCATCACCCATCTCTGACTCGTCCTCCGAGGAGCAGAAGTGCTTCTCGCGAACGTTCCGCCCGACGATCCCGTTCACCCAGCCCTCTTCCCGCAGCTCCTAGGTCTCCCCGCTGGAGACCTAACGACCCCAATGCTTTGATTGCTGGACCAGCCTATCCCAGTTCTTCTTCGCGAAACCCAGCCTTATTAAGCCCTGAGGAACTGGAGTCCCCAACGCTTCGAAAAAGGTTGTCCCATGGAATGCTCGGCGCACTATTTAAAGGCTCGAAATCGAAGGACGAAAGCGAGGAACCACCAGAGAGGGCATTCGTCGTCGTGAGGGGTTTCCAAGCAGAAGAAATCAGGGACACATCGGATGCGGGATCCATTCCTGTCCAGCGCGAAGGTCGTTTAGTACACGTCGACATACCGTTGTTCCCACCCGAGCACTATGCGGGTCCGGCGTCACCAAGGTTTCATAGTTCTCTCCAAAGCACACTTTCCCCGTCGGAAAGCCATCCGCCACATCCAAGTACTCACTCACAGGACATTTTCTCCTACATCCGTAATAGTCCAGATCCGCATCTTACGTTAAATATGCCCATCGCTGATCTGTGCAAGCACATTCGTGTCGCGTCGATGACCCCTACACCTCCCAACTCACCCACGACGCCTCAATCGCCTTCACCGGCTGACAACTTGATCACTTGGGCATCCTGGTTTAAGGAGACGGTAGGACTGAGGCACGAGTTCCTCACGCTGAAGGTGAAAGGCTTCAATGGGGAGAGAGATTTTTGGATGAGGTTCGATAGGAGTGCTGCTGGGGTTAGGAAGTCCTGGGGATTGGGATTAATGGGAAATTCTCATTTCAATATCAAGAGCGTGAGCTCGATTTATCAGGCGAACGATATGGTGAGTTTTATTTTTATTTTTTTTGGACGTGTGCTGTTCATCCTTCGGGTTGGGTGATCCGTTTGTGTCTGACTTGTCGTTATGCATGCATGCAGGTTATGCTTTCGGGAGAAGAAGAGGCGTTGTTGTCCGGTGACCCTCACACCCTGCAGGCAAAAGTGAGGTTCAGGAAGCCACCGACGCTCATGGATCTCCAAGTCCTTCTGACGGTCATCGGCGAAGAATCGGCGGAGTATGACTTATTCAGGGTAAGTATTTGAGATTCACGCGAGATAAAGTTACCGATCCATGGATCTCTTATCTAATTTTTCTTTTCTTTTTTTTTGGCGATGAATAGGAGAATTGCTATTTCTTTTGTTCGGTCGTACACCAAATTTTGTACGAATTGCACGAAGGTCATATGACGGTTGGTGAGTTCCATCATCAAACGCTAGGTGGTGATGCACGGAAGAGAATTGTGAATAGGTTGAGACAACAATCGTACGTTATTCCTTTTACGTGTTTCCTTCTCCTTCTCTCCGCCCCGATCACTTTACGCCGGTCTTGCCCATGTGGGTCATGCGATGAGCCTAGAGCCCGCAAGTGGAACTCGGGTGTTCGTACCCCAACTTTCTCACACTAATATCCTAATTTTAGACATGTTACTGATACCACTTTTTTTGTACTTCTTGCCTAGGATGCCTTGGACGTCACCTGCACATTGATCGGAATGGGAAGCTGCGTTGTAGAAAAAATGCCTCATGTTTTTGTAAGCTATCCAATGAGATTCGGACATATGATGCGTCAATTATTTTACTCGGTCATGGGTGGGGATTGCCTGAGAGTCTTTGATCTCGACAGAAGACCAGGAGAGCGTGGTTTCACCTCCACATCCTCAACGGCAACAGAGAAAACTTGATCCGATTAGACCCCGTGATCGGGGCTGGAGAAGTCCCACACGGTGCGTAAAGCATTTCCTCACCAGTGGCGGCTCCGGAATAGTTCTACTATTTTGGGAACACGCGTACACTGCACAAACCCCCTGTATCGCAAAAGCTATGTACTAGGGTTCCACTAAAAAAGAAAAAAAAAAGAAAAGAAAATGAAGTGATTAGGTAATATTTGATCCAGATACGGAAACTCTCCCAATAATAAAACCCTTAGCGACGTCCTCGGCAATTATCCGGCAAAGGCGATTCAGAAATAAATAAGAGGCGCTTCTTCAATTAATTTGTGCCTGGTTGGGATTGCATCATTGCAATGAAATCATTGTCTTGGCCTCAAAATTGAGAGGGTAAAGATAAAGGGGGGGAAACAAAAACCAACAATTTATTGCTGTGCTCGGACTTCCATGCCACACCATAGGCGCTGGAGAAGGCGCCGAAGAATCCGAAGACCTCCTGATGGGGAGAAAGACTAGCCGAAAAACGATTTCTATTCCTTTTCGAGAGTTAAAGAAGGAGCCCAATTGCAGCCGCGAATCACGCTTCCGGAAATTCCTCTGCTTTACGTATGCTTTCTTGTACTTATTTCTAGCTCACGTGTGGACAGGGTCTTGTCATTCAGCTTTGATTTTTACCTAATCGCCCCCCTCTTATAAATAAATATAACTATGATCTCTCTCATCCCCCTAGGCAGAACTCCAGCATCTCCCCAGCTCATCCTTTCCGTGCAGCTCTCTTCTTCTTCCCGCATTTTGTCATTTTATGATACGAACTCCGATGAAGACTCTCTCAATGATCAAGGCCGTGTTCAAGTTCACCCTCCTGCTCGTGCGTATCAAATTTCCCTATCGTGGAATGATCGTGCGTTTGTAAGCTCAGTGTGCTTTCCGATCGTGTAGTCTTTACTCGTGCAAGCGTCCCCCATCCTTGAGGGGAGGGAGCCAGAGGAGCTCAACGAGAGGGAGCTGAAAGAGTTTCAGGAGCGCGCACCCCTTGCTACCATATACAGCAGCTGCAAGAATAATAAGCAGGTCGCGCTTACGTTCGACGATGGGCCATATATCTATGAGTGAGCCCCTTCCCTTTTATACATGTCCTCCTACTCCTCATTGGAGTGCGTGGTCAATGCGACCGATTGAGTCTAACTCTGTATGCGTCCTTAGGCACGGTATCGTCGACTTGTTGAGTGCTGCTGGTGCAAAGGTATGTCCTTGCGACATGTTTGTTATCGCATATGCGGGGGGAATCTAAGGTGTCACATTCCTTATAGGGTACTTTCTTCGTCAACGGAAACAATTGTGCGTCATTCATCATACCTTCGCTGCTTCGACTCATTCGTTCAATTGACAACCCCAATATCCCTTTAGAT
Organism: Cantharellus anzutake; assembly: GCF_015039405.1. Classification (NCBI taxonomy): domain Eukaryota; kingdom Fungi; phylum Basidiomycota; class Agaricomycetes; order Cantharellales; family Hydnaceae; genus Cantharellus; species Cantharellus anzutake. The sequence goes on from NW_024067090.1 coordinate 165,184, forward strand.
GAATGCATATACAGCGCGGATTCACGAGCGTGAGTTACTCTTTCCATGTTAGAATGTTAATCCAACATAAGTATTTTGATTCTCCTGTAGTCGAGTGAAATATGCCTATTCCAAGGGACACATGATCGGCTCACACACGTGGGCGCACTTGGTAAGATCACTCATTTTTCTTGGATTGGCTGGTTGTGGGGGGGGCTAATGTAATGCATGCGGTTGGCAGTCACTCCCTAGCTTGTCCTTCAGCAAGTGTAAGTTGTCGTTCTCAATCAAAGTTCAGAATCCCAAGCTGACTTGTCGAGGATTCTTCTTCTGGTACCCATCTTTGCAGTAACTTCTGAGATGGCCAGAGTTGACCTTGCTCTTCAACGAATTATCGGTGTCACTCCCGCCTTTATGAGACCTCCGTACGGTGACGTCAATAATCTCGTTCGTCAGGTTGCTCGACAGAGAAATGAAAGTGGTACGTATCACCGTCCACACAGTCTTTGCTTCATATCGGAGCGATCGGATCGATAAAATTGACGACCCTTTTATTTTGTTATTTTCGCAATGTGCAAGTGGTATTGTGGGACCTTGATAGCGGAGACTCTCTTGGCGCTACTGTGCAACAGTCGAAGAACACCTATCTGAGCGCTCTCGCCAGCCATCCGAAGAACTTGCTGCCGTTGAACCATGAGACGCTTCCCGGTACCGCGTACGCACGGTCTCTCATTGCTGTCCCTCCGAGATCTCTTATTTTTAAAAAAAAATCTATTTTTTTTTTGTTAGTCATCAATTGGTGCCTTGGTTGATCAAGTTGTTGCAGTCTAGGGGGTATAAACTCGTCACGGTGGCTCAATGTTTGAACAAGTCGCCATATCAGCGCGTCACTTCCCCGCAGAAGCCTACGGTGAATACAATTTGAAGCTCCCCATCTTTTTAATGAGTGCTGATCCCGGCCACCCACCCGTTTGCATTTTAAAATAGTCCGCATGGCATTGTTGATTTTTTTTCCCTTCTCATCTCATCTCATTCGAGCAAACGGCCCCAAGTCCCGTGCGGACACGATTCCATTTACATGCTTGGTTTCCCAATGTTTTGTGTATGAACTCTTCTTTTCTTCGTTACGCCTCCTCCCCCATATCTTGGGGAGCTTTGAAACTTTCGCTGTTGTAATTCTAGTCAAGATCCTCCTCTCTGTTGCCTCATCTTTGTCTGATCTTCACTGTTTCGTTTCCACTCGATCAATTACTGTTTAATTCGCATGCTTTTTTTTTTTTTGTATGTGTGTGTGTATGTGCGTGCATTGTTGCTCGAGGAAGAGGGTCCCAATTTTTTTCTTGATTGTTGTCATTATGACCCTCTTGTCCTTCTTTCCTTTGTTGCCCTTTTTCTCCATCATCGCCCTAACAGTGTCATGCTCACGACATAACGCATCACGGTCTTCGGTCTTCGCGGATCTCTCCCATGCCAAGCATTGTGTACTGTACTAAAAATGTTGAATTTTGACACAACGATGAGAAATTATTGTTCGTAGGGTTTTTTTCCCCTCTGATTTTGGACGAAAAAAAGGAAGAGATCGAGTGTGCTGGGGAGCTGGGTGCATGATGGATTCGTGTTAAACCACGTACATACCAGTCTGCTGGCAATATTGTGAGGGAATTCGAAGTTTGGTGTGCCCTTGTACGTGCATGCTCGTGATTTTATCTATAGAGGGCTGCCTAGCTCGTGATTGACAGCTTGCATGAGGACATGCCGTCAACGTCATAATCGCGGGGTATAAATAACCGCACGCTATAATTACAAATTATTTGAGGGCCGGCCGGATCCCAACCTGGCCTCGACCGGCCACTGCGTTCGGCGGCACAGCCAAGTGAGTCTGACACACTGGCATGAATAATGAGTCACACATGTCTACATCACGGGGGGTTTCGGTCTTTACCGACTCCCACGGTCGAAGAGGCTAATTGTCGTCTTCTTCTACCCCTTGGGTTTCACACTTTCGAGCCTTTAGAAATTAGGAGAAAACAACACCTTATTGCTCACTTTGAGCCCTTCCGTAGCCTCACTATTCGGTAAGTTTTTTCGACAGTTGAGGGTGCTCCTTTTCCTTTGTTTTTTTGATCGACCTCATGAGATTGATATTGCCCCCGCGTCCCGCGTCCTCAACTTTCAGCTTCCAAGGCGCGTCTCTTCGTGATCGGGGAGCCTCGCTAGCGTGTTTTTGTTTTTCGCTGCTTTGAGCCTGCTCGTTTGGCAGGGACCCACTGCCAGCGAGAATTAAAACGTACATACATAATCCGTCCGCTGCTGAGCAAGCAACGGCAGATCTTTTCGGCTCTATCGTTCGAATCATTATTCAACGGCGCCTAATTGCCTTGCTGAGCGGGTTATTTTGACTAAACTCAAAGAGTTGCCTTGTGTTGCTTCTCTGCTTTCCAGGTCGTTCCATCGTAAGAACGGTGATTTGCGGACCCCTTTTTTTTACGACGTCTATTACACCTGTGGGGCTTCGTAGTCGTCGTTTCTCCGTGATTACGCCGAACGACGGCGAAACTGGCCAGTGCCTCAATCATCCTCCTAGTGCTGCCTCGTTCCTGCGGTTCCCGGGAAGTCTTCACTCGTTATTTGGAACCTGGTTCCATTTTCTTTTCTCGCTCAAACGGACCTAAACGATCTCCGATCGTTCCAATACCAACACCAACAAATTTCCTTGTCGACCCATACCTCCCACTTACTTAAGGCCGCCCCATTCCTGCGTTTCCGGACGCTTGTCCTCAACTTTCTCTCTCCCACTCGTTCGGACCCAAACAGACTCAAGTAAACCACAAAACGGGCTCTCCAAACCAAAAACTCTACTCAGACCTCCACGGCACTTCATTCGTGCGGTGCCCAAACACAGGATATCATTCATTTCCGACTTTCTCCTCGATTGATCAGACTCTTAACGGACTCAGATTAAGTTAGCCTCTTGACAGCGACTCGGAAAAATCTGCGTAGACCTTCGTGCGCAGCGCCACTCTGATCCCGAGGACGGATTTTTACTCCTTAGTTCCTTACGTCACGATCCCCCGCCCAAGGGAGACAAACAAATAGTAGGCCCCTGCCGTCACTCAAGTGCTTGCATTCGTGCCACCTTCCTGTCCACACCACACTGACCTGTCACCAATCCAACTTTTGAATACTTCCCGCCAAAAGTCACACGAAGACTCTTCACGTCTTCGCTAGCCCCCCTTTTCATCCTCACCTCACAGGATGCCTAGGGGAAACCGTAGATTTGACCGCATCACTACATCTCCTGTCAAGAAGTATCACCCATATACTGCAGCGGAACCCAAAAAGTTCGCGTATATACTCAATTCACACATCTTTGGGAATGACCCTGAAGCGTCGTCGTCCCAAAAGCCCAAAGGACCTTCACGCAAAGCCGCCCGAGCCGACCCCGCCCCTCAACCGACTCACAGCGTCTCGCTAGCTATGCCCAGTGGACGCGTGACGACGTATCGCTTTGGGCCCGGGAGGTCTGAGCCTGGCTTTTCAGGGACGGGGCCTGTTCAATCTGAACCAAACGCGGCATTCCCAAGGCCCGATGATATGTCAGAATCCCCCTTACCGCCCCTGGTTTCTCGTAAGTCTAGAGCCACTCCGTGGGAGCCAACGCCTGGGCGGCGGCTGGAAAATTCTAATAACGCCACCTACTCCCGCTGCCGCTCATCATCTCCTAACAGTAAGTCTCCATCTTCGCCCGATCGCCGGAACCGACCACTTCGGACGCGGTATGACACCTCTCATCGTGTGCCCGGAAGCCCATCATGGGACTATGAGCATGCACGATCGGGTGAGGATCGCTCAGGCCATTATCCCCGGGACCCGTGCGGCACACTGCCTAACACCCGCTCGAGTGGGTTTAGAACTACAGATCGACCAAGCTCCCAAGGCACTTTCCGTCGTTGTTTGCCTTCTGTCGAGTCGATTCCCGGTGGGTCGTTACCAAAACCACCTCTCTGCTCTCCATCTTCCACCTCGCCATCACGTCCCAGTCTTTCCGATGAGCAGAACAGTCAGCCAACGCATTCAGTCACTTCTTCCCAGTTCCATTCTTACCCCACGTCGGTACCGTTGCAGCCTGCATTCGATCCTACTCCACGATCAATCATCCCCTTACCCAAATTTCACCGCTGCTTCACTATCCAACAGCTGTGCGGCACGGCGGAGGACAGTGAGCCAAGCTGGGCAAGCGAAGTCGCAATTATTCAAGGTGACGTTGGAATTATTCGGGTGTTGTATCAAATTTCTAATACTGCTTTCCAGGTGCCCCGATCCGAGCTGTCCAGTCACTTGCTCCGACATTGGAAGCCGAAGTGCTCGTCAATAGGTGGAGAAATGAGGCATCGAGTGAGCACTGGTTCCTGTTGACGTGCATAATGTGTCATCTTATTGCCAGATCAACCTAAACGGGCGTACCGCCAAGCGCCAATCCGCGTGATCGCCGTCAATACGCAGCAGACCTGTTCATACAATGGCACTTATGCTTCCTGGGTTAGCATTAAGACGGGACCTAAACTCAGCTTGCTTAAGGTTCCATCGCACCGTCGTGATAACTTGGATTTCACCAGGCGGCCCGTTAGCTTTGATCCCCTTCGCTTGCACCTTGCGCTCATCGAGCGACGGCCACCCTTTACCTACCTACGAGCGCCAATAATCAATATCGACTTGCTGCCTGTGACTAACGATGCAAACTGGGCGCCATCCATTGAATGGCGAGAGAAGATAATGGGAAGCGAGTCTAACCTGATGAAACTTCTTAATCTCGCCCAAGGCATTGTCTCGCGCCTCTGCAACGCGGAGATCCTTCCTTCTCACCAAGAGTTTGCTACCCTTATCAGATATGAGACCCAGCAGTACTTCCAACAGCTTTTCCTGTCTCGCATGGTGGCGGAAACGGAAGACTACCACAAGGATACTGTCCTTGAAGCCGAACGCCACATAGCTGAGCTGCGAGCAATCATCCGCTATTGTCTCATGGTTTGTCTCGATGCGAGCGCCATACTGGGTGGCACTGAACTGCCGATCTGGCCAATCAACGAACTTGCCATTGGCACCATCTTTGATGCTTCTGATGGCGTTAAACTCGAGGTCCACGACTCATCCCTGAGTCTGACTGCCAAAGCATTTGCCTCGACGCTGGAACGCTGGGGGATCCCTCATTGGAGGGTTCAATTAGGCGACAAGCGCTTCGCCGTTTGCAAGTCATGTCCCCCCATGGTGGATGCAGCTAGTGAGGCAGCCTTACAGCGCGAGATTCGCGGACGTGCCCAATCGACTGACCGTAAGGACAATGCGCGAGCAGAGCTGGTGGTGGGATTTGATTTTATCGTCACTGAAACGGTGACATGCAGCCGCCCACAGCAAAGTATCTTCGCTGGTGCCTTTGACCCTACAACGGAACAATTTCTCCTCGAGAGGTGCATTCTAGCTCTCGCCCCGCTTCACCAGCCTCTCCAATTTAGTGATTTCTCGAACCAGATGAAGTGGAATCTTAAAGGGATCTGGCTCGGCCTGAGGTACGAGGAGGGTCAGCACGATAACCGTGGGCTGGTGGGCGGTAGATGGAAGAACATTCGGGTGCCATTTCCTATTGGGGCACATCCACCCCTCATGAGGGCGTTCACCACAACCCCGATCTCATATTATCATCCCGAAGAGCCCCTTCCTACATGGATGCAGACAACGCCTCTGGTTGATACATCCATTGCTCCATCACCATTAACACCACCAACTATTCGTTCTATGACTGATATCTGGTATGGTACATCGATACGCCTTTCGGGAGCAGCTCTCGAGCTGGAGGATGACCTTGAGGCAGTCAAGGAAAGGGGGGTTCTGGCATACCGTAAAGTTCGAGATGTGACAGTGAATCCGCAGGTGAGCGGATGGGATAGGTCGACTCATTGCCTCAACCTGCTATGCAAAACCACCGATAGCAGCCGTCGTGTCAAACAATATCTGCAGACAACCTTCCCTCACACGTTGATTATGGATCTTTCTATGTGCGATTACACCCCAACCGGATACATCGGGGTCTTTGAACTCGGATTCGTTGGTGAAGTTTTCGCCAGGGGATTCAATCAGACGCTTGTCAGTGCGCTCATGGCACGTGCCCCAGCCGCTCTCGTTCCCCAAGGCCCAGACACTTCGCCTGAGGAGACCACCCAGTTGTGGAAGCGGATGTACTCGGAGGACCTGTTTGAGTATGGTCGATTCAAAATATTGGAAACGACGTCGGATACAGGACGCAAGCCGTTCAATTTGGTTGAGGTGGTATTCGGGCGAGATCTACTCGAACGGATGTGTATGTGCAGACCGATTGGGTTGAACGAGAGCGAATACCATGCGTTCCTGCGCTTCTGTCTCATGCTATGTCGCTTGGCCCGTTTCAAACGCCCGTTTCGTCAGCGGATCTATCCCTCAGAAGGATCTCTGTATCCTCGTGTCCTCAACTTCATTTCAAACGAGGCAACACAATTGTTTGATGGATTCAACCTAAGGTCAAATGAAACATTAAGGAGGTCAGGTAGATCTCCACAGGGCCTCTTCGAATCTATTCGTTGGCAGCCCAGACATGCATGTTACGCCCTTGAGGTTGCTGAAGATCCTCTCATTCCTCGGAACAAGCCGACACAGGCCGAGCTAGAGGGCAAACAAAGGAGCTAGTGGAGCAGCTGGCACACATCCCTTTTGCCCGTCCACCGGGGACGCTTACATAAGCAATATCCAATATCCATCTCGATCCTGGTTACACCATCCTCACCATCATCTGTAAACTATACTAGAATTATGCAATGACATTGTGTAAACTGAAGGTTATCTATGTGTAAGGACGGGCAATTAGATTATTATCCTCCTGGGGTGGATTATCACGGCTATTTGTCGCCACCAAAGTTCTCCATTTTATTCTACTGTTCTCCGTCAAAGCAATTGCGGCCCCAATGGTTATCGATCCTGAATCATTCGACCTCGAATTTGGAAGGGCCTAACATCATTTGCGGCCCGCATCAAGTAGGAATTATCACCCACGACGTCCCTGCGATCCACGCTACGAGTCCCTCCTTTGTGACTGCTCACGTCACTATATACCCCCAGCATCGTCTAACCGTCCACCGCGAATATCACGTTGAAGACTGGTGCATGGGTACCGTATGCTACAGTACATTCCGCTGTTGTCCGCTTCTATGCTGTCAACTAAGATTAATGGGGATCTCAATAAGTGATTCGACGGTTTACTGCATTATGAAAATAAGAACGCTCGCTCCGTGAGATGGCAGGTTCCGCGTGCTCTCTGTGCTCGCTTGCCGAAAAAGTTCAACTACCCAAATCCATTGGCTCATTCTGTCCATGGAAACCATCGTCGATAGTACCTTCCGCTTCAACTCGATTTCGTGACCGCTATAACAGCTCCGCGCAAGCGCCTGTTCAGCGTCCTCATCGATTGAAGGTGGATATATCGGTGTTGGGGTTGCATATCAGGCGGGATTGAAGGGGGGATGGGAGGAATGTCAGGGGCATCAGAAGGGGGACGCAGCCGACCACCGTGTTGTCCAGTGTAGTCGTATCAAGGGTCTCCGACCGGCGCCAAAGCTCATATAAAAGTTGTTGGTGGCGTTGTCGGCGCCCCGAGGCGACGGCTGGCAGAAGATTAATTAGTACATAACGTCGGTCTATTTTTTAGGGATCGAACTATTGACTAATAATTGGGTGTCGGGCCCTGCAAGCGATTCTGAAGTACGACGGACTTCACCAATAACCGCGTGTAGGGATAGCCGGTACCCAATGAAAACACGTCAATCGGATAAGAAATTAGTGGTATCGACGCTATTTCGCATCAATATGTAATACCGCGTGCAATTCAGAGTAATTGTAAATAAGCGTGGTGATCTCCAACAGTACAGTGACTCGGAGCTCGTGCCACGCCACATCATGATATCAACATCTTATTTTATCACCGCTTGATTCCACGTACTACATAATATACAGACGGTCAACAGTTGTGGCGACGCTCGGGTGTCACCATGACTAAGAACGTCCCAAACGGGCAGCTCGTGACAAAGCTCACGGTAGGTCGTATCGACCTTGGGTGCTAACTGTCATCGTGCTTATTGCATGCATATGCGGGTCATTCTTCTCCCCATGCTTGTCTCTGGCCGCTCGTCTGTCAAAACATCAGCCAATTTAAGATGAACTGTTTATTTTTTTTAAAGACTCCGTACGGAGGAAACAACGTTGAATACTTCGTGGATTAACTCTGCATCGGGAACGCTGGAAACGTGGGCGTCTTCGGTATGTAAGCCTCTGAGGTCGATGTCCCAGTGGTAATCATCGGCCATGGAGGGATATACGTGGATTTCGGCAAGAAAGCTGTTGAATATGATTTCGACTGGCTTCGAGATAGATGTGGAGTGGGTGGACGGAGGGACGAGAGTGAGAAGGGATTAGATAACGCCGATTGCACCTTTTTCCGTTGAAAAAGGCTTACGTGGCTCTAGAAGGGGAGAGGTAAGTAGCGTGGCACTGAAGTGAAGTGGAAAGTGGGCGTAATAAGAAAAAAAATGAGGCATACCCCGAATCGAATCGTCGCAATGCTTTGACCATTGTATACAGTTAGTTCCTTTCGAAGAAGTAATATGGCATATCCTCCCTCCTTCCAATAAGCTTCCGCAAGGTTGAGTAAGATAATGTTGTTTGCTCTTTTAAAAAAATAAAAGTCGCCCATTTGGCAACCCAAAATGACGAATGACGATGTTTGCAATCAATCATATTAACCCTTATCTGTCCTCTAACGCGCGTGGGCCTACCTTGCGTAACGGTCCGTGTTCCTGCACAAGAGGGCTATGTGTCTTGTAGGAGCGGCACTCTCTCGAATAGATGGTAGGACTGTCACGCCTGGAGAAGACATGGTATTGCCTGGAAACTGTTCGGTGCTGAGAGAACGTTGGGAGGCATGATAAGACCGGTGGGTGAGTTTCGGTCCTAGCTCCACAAGGCGTAATTTGTATCCAGCGAGGAAGGTCTAAATAAGAGATTAAGTACGCTGTGAATTTGAAGGAGGATGATATTAAGGTCGGATGAGGTTTAGCTTATCTGGGAGGGCTGGAACTGGCTGAAACGAGGATTTGAAAACGATAAGGATATAATTTGGAGATTCTCGTTTACTGGGAATAAGCTCCATGCCGCCGCTGTGCATGTGTGCAACATGGTAGTGTCATCACATTGAATGCTTCATCGCAACCTTTGACCAGCACTTGAGCTGAGCGGCTGAGGGGGATGAATATGGGTTTGTACTGTGAAACTCATGCCAACGTGTCCCGCCGAAAGAGGTTGTTGTCTGGTTCTCAAAGGGAAACAGAAACGTGGCCAGTTCCGCCGTCGCGCTGGAGACGGGTAGAAGCTCGGGGAAACGCGCTTTATTCATGTAGCTACGGAGAAGATTCCATATCCTGAGACAGCATATGGCTATTATAGACGCAACAGCGAAGGGTCACTGTGCACCATGCGCGGTGCCGACGCATCTACTTAGCAGGGGTCAGCCATAAGCCATCATGCACAGTATAGCAAGCCTCTGAAATCGTGACGAAAACAATATTTCGTATCTGCTGGGGGTTGGGTAATTGAATTGTGAGACGTGAGCGTATCTTCACGGCGACTAGAGGGAATCACCTGTCTAGGCGACCGAGTCCCGCCAGATAGTTGGTCCTCAGCGCGCGAAGCTGCACGTGCACAAGGCTGGCACCGACGCCATCAGACCGCCGTCGGAAAATTGGGAACGCGACTTGTTCGATGTATCAACTGAGATACTTGCGCAGCACCATATCTTTGAACCATTAACTCCACGCATCTAATGTAGCTTATTCATGGCGGACAAAATAATGGAATCAAGCTAGATGCGTGGTGTGTAAATACAATCAGAACTCGCAATACATGGAATAGAGAGAAAAAAGGTATCACTTCAGCCTCGAGCAAGGGAGTGAAAAATTCGGCGCACAGCGCGGCAATGAGAACGACATCAAGACAAAAATAGATGGCAAGGGTATATACGATATCTTGAGTTGATATCGTGTTTGAGAAATATTGGTGACGCGCATGGACGTTGATATTCCAATACAAAAGAAGAGGGAAAAGGACATCCACGACAGCTTAATAAAGGTGTGCGATGCCTTGGTACGACGGGAGAAAGAGGTGCAGAAAAATAATGATGGAAAGATCGAGGATTTGGCAACCGGGATGGGTCGACCTCGCATGTAGGAGTTCAAGTGACAGGCCTCGTGCTTACACGCTTCTCGGCGCCGCGATTCTCCGGAGGAATATATATATGTGATGCTTATGTAATTGATCCGAGAGTCGTGTCCGGTGATGCTCTTCTGTTTGTGCGGTGACAGTACTCAGGCATATTTATAGGCAACTCACGGGATGATCAGCATCCCCATCTCCCTCATTCCTTTCGCCCTTTCTCTCCTTTAGCGGTTACATTAGTGATGAAGTCCTTCGTTTGCCTCCTCTCCGAACTGCTCGCCGTCGCTGTAAGTTTTGTGATGGTTTTTTTTTTTATGGCGTGAACCTTGAAACGAAAACACAATCGCTTTCGCAATATCCAGTCCGTTGTTTCTGCAACCACTATTCCTAAGGCACATAAAGCTCGTGCGGCAGTGGTCGAAGATCTGGATGCCCGTGCCCCAACGCCCGCGGGGCCGTACCCACCAGTTATTACGAGCTGTGTGAACCCCATGCAAGCGGCTGTGACGTTGGACGATGGTCCTTATGATTATCTGTAAGTTATTGGACATAAGCTGGCTCGCTGCCAGCTCGCCTACCAATGGTCCCGTCACTGTTCTGAACAAATATGAAGCCAGGAAATATCGGACTATTTCACTTGGGCCGGGGGAAAGGTACGCGTTGGCCCGTCCTTGCATCTTGCTTTTTGTATGTGCTGAGAGTTGTTGGATATGTAGGCAACATTCTTTTTCAATGGGAATAACTGTTCGTCGTCGCTTACTCACCGTCGTTATTGCGCGTTCCTGATCTTCTCTCTCTCTCTCTCCCATGATCTAGGGCGCTGCATATACACCCAGCCATCGCAAGAGTGCGTGTTCTCATGATTTGTAAGCCACCAAAGCTCACATTTTTCTATTCAGTCTTGTCAAGTATGCGTATCAGAATGGTCATCAAATTGCTTCGCACACATGGGCCCACTTGGTATGGTCGCTTATACTGTAAACCAGCGTTCTTTCACATCTCACTTCATGATTACAGAATCTTACACAGTTAACATATGACGAAAGTACAGTATCTCTTGACAGCTGTGTTCATGGAAGGAAACTGACTCAGCACGTTAGTCCACAGCGAGATGCGGAGAGTCGAGCAGGCCCTGCAACGCATTATTGGTGTCACCCCAGCGATCATGCGTCCACCGTTCGGAGCGTATAATGACCTAGTTCGCAGGGTTGCTCGTGAGAGGGGTCAAAGTGGTACGTATCTACAGCGCAATCTAACATCGTCACGGAGTCTGACCGGGTGTGTCCGTACTGTAGTGGTTACTTGGGACTTTGACAGCGGGGATTCGACAGGAGCCACTGTGGATCAGTCGAAGCAACGTTACGAAGATGCACTTGGAAAGCATCCTTCGAACCTATTGGCTTTGAACCATGAGACTAAGCAACCCACTGCGTACGTTGTGTGTATGATCCTTCCTAAATGCTAGTCTAATAACGCGTTCCTTTTCTATGTTATCACATTTCTCAGTCACCAGATTATTCCCTGGGTAGTCAAATTGCTGAAGTATAGGGGATATCAACTTGTTACGGTCGCACAATGTTTGAATGTGGAGCCTTACCAAGAGATAACCGCACCTCAGACGCCTTCGGTGAGCAAAGTTCGCTGTGGAGTGTCTTTATTGCTTACGTTCTTGAAATAGCCCTCTTGGCAATGTTGAAACTTAGCTGTAGACTTGGCTAGTGGAAACCCGCGGGCTCATAAATTATCGTGTGGCTGACTTGTGGGATGCGACAACCCTAACCAGCATTCCTTTCTTTGTGGCACCCCCAATTTAATTGTGTGCTCACTTCCCTTCCTTGTTGTTCACCTACGTCGTTTTCTAATCGTTTGTTAATACAATGCATGCGTTCGTTCAGTTGGGGCGAATTCCTCTCTTCTGAGGTACAACAACACCTTACGGCGAATAAGGTCAATTATGACAAGGTGTGAATTGCAGTCAGAAATGGTATTGTAACTAAGTCTCGAATTTCGGACGATTCATGTGGCATACACGATGCAAATTGGTGGGCGTTCCACCGAGCTTCCATATTGCATCAACACCATTTCCGCACGACAATTCCGCTCCAATTCTGTCAATTCGCAGCTTCCCAAGAATATCGGTCTGAGCTCGCATTACTACAACCTTGCCACTAATGTGTATAGAGCCGAGCAGCCTTTGCTACTTCAATGGCTTGTCGTTTATATATTATGGATCATTTCGTCCGTTAACTCTTCGATCTCCATCAACGCAGCCGCATACATTGTGGCTAGAACAATCCCATCCAAAGGACCTGACCGGGAATGGTCCCCCATTGTATATTTGCGACCCACACCAGTAGCACGCGATGCTTCTAGCGTCAAACCATCAAGCAAGTTGCTCGTTGCGGCTCACTTTGTGGGAACCACAAATCGAGAATTACGATGATCAAAATCCTCGCGGAAAATCCTCCGTCCAGGTTCCCACTTCTCTGGGCTTGCACGATACCTGAAAAAGCTCCAGTACGAGGAATCATTGGTTGAGTCTGTCCATTAAAACTATCGGCCGGACCCTCGTCCCCCTCAAGTACTCCCCCCTTCCAGTGGTCTGAATGTGTCATCTCGACGGCCCAATTGGAAGGAGTGTTGACCCATTGTAACGAACAATGTGCTCTAATTCAAACAATGCTGACTGCATCACCAGTCTGCTGTGCAGGTTGCCGCGAAGCACTCTAGTCCAATGGTTATTCGGAATACAGTCATACATCCACCACACCACTGAGGTCCACTATTCATTCGAATCTCTACTCAGGTCCCGAAACCTCGAAGGATGCGACAGACTTCGGCACCTTCACAACCAAAATTACCAAGGGCAAACGTAAGGCGCCACCTGAATGAATGGAAGCGCGCCTGAAGGAGGACCACATTCGTTCTACGTTTATCCTTGGTACTTGAGGTTTAAGACTATCATGTAGACCGGCTGGAATCGTTTGAACTTTCGAAAGCAGGCCCCTAAAAGCACGGAAATGACATGGAGGGAAGCGAAACTTGCACTGGTATCCACTAGATTAGTGGAGGGTTTTGGATGAGATGCGGAGGTAAGGGTGCTAAACATGCGCTTGCGCAGAGCTGTGATAATCAAGTTGGAGCGGAGGTATTGACGATGGTTTCCATGGGCAAAATGGGTTTGGGTAGTTGAATTAGATAGCGCGTGCTTGTTTCCATAACGCAGTAAACCGTCGAATTGCGTATTAACATCCTCCCACGGGGCTATATCGACAACATAGAAGCGGACAATAGCACTTGTAGCATACTATTCAACGTGACAGCGTGAATTCGCGATGGGGGTGGTACAACGAAGTGAGCAGTCACGTAGCACAGATGGCAGAGACGTCATGGGTGACAATTTATACTTGATGAGGATCGCAAATGAAGTTAGGCCCTCCCAAATTCGAGGTCGGATTGTTCATGATGACCATGTGCAATGGATGCCTTTAATGGAAGGGCCAGAGATAGAGAGAGCGATTCACGCCGTCTTCACATCTAGCCATAGTGAGTGTGAAGATAGACCAGCTGCCTTCAGGGAAGGATCCAGCACAGATAGCAAAGGGGGGCCTGGTCCCGATTGAATTTATTTTTGCCAATTCCCCATAACCCAGCCTCCATCGCCCCCACCTATACCGCACTACCCTCATTTACCTCTCGTTGTCTTGTATGGTGGCTTCTGGCATCCGTGGACCGTGGACGTCAGTCAGTGATCGTTCCAAAGTTGCTGAAGTGGCTTTGTCAGAATCGTGATGAAGGCAGAGATGTCAGAGTATGGTAATCAAAAAAGCAGCTCCTTTCAGTGCTTGGAAAGAGCAAGGCATATGTATGCTTGCATTCACAGTCTCTAACATTAGCATGGTCATCATCGTAAATTAACCAAATCCCAATTACACTTGCGGATGCCTCTCAACGCTCCTGTGTCTTTGACTCTTTGTCAGCAAATCCGCTTCTCAAAGTTGCAGGAGCGTTGAGTTTACGCGCTACGATGGTGTGCACGCGAATGTTAGGGAGACTTCTGATTGAGAATGTGCAAGCATGCATGCGCCCTGGTTTTGAAAGGCGTTGCTTTTCGATTCCCGTACTCGGACATCTCTGCCTTCATCACGATTCCAAAGACAGCCACTTCAAAGACTTTCGAACGCGATATCCACGATCTACGGATGAATTGTCCACCTGGCTACGGCAAGAAAGACTGGCAGGCCGTGAATTACCCAACCAACTGGGGCCGTCACAGTGATTAAACAGACAGGGCTCGATAGCAGGATCCATGAGAGTAGAGAGGGTCAAGTTTGAAAGGGATGGAAAGAGAGGCGATTCTTTGGATGGCGAGCTTTATGTGAGAAGTGCATAAGAGGATTGGTGGCGATTGAGTGAGCAGCGATTAAGAGTGCGAGACACACTGATAGATGGCAATTTCACCCGCCCAGCGTGAACTATTGATAGCGAAGCAGTGACGTCCACCTGGCATCCAGTGCGCCCCTCCGCCGTCGCGCCGTCGCCTTGCCACTCAAATAAGGTACCGTTGTTCCTTTGTCCTGCGCATAACCCCTTCCTTTCTTGTCGACCCGAAGCCTCTTCGCTTTCTTAATGTCGGATGTCGGACATCTAACAATTAGACGATGTACGATAGGTAAGATGCTTCCTCTTTGGGCTGCAGACTAACAATTAGGCGACGTACCGTAGTTAAAGACCTAGTGATTTTTCGGACCCGTGAGAGCTAGATCGAGGTTATCGCCATGCCGCTCGGGAGTACGGTGGTCATGTGCACTGTAACCTACGCGAATATTCAGCCACCAAGTTATTTTTTATTTTTTATTTTTTTGGTGGAACCCCTGTAGCTTTCACTCCACGGTCCACCAAATTATTGTCTGCGCAATCTTGCATTGCAACAAACAAGCTCTGCGATAACGTACAGCGTGGCGAGGCGCGGACCCACGATCACGGACGCGGCTCGAACGCGATTCATACTTCCACTTTCCGATGAGGGCAAGATTACTTAATGTGGTGCTCTTTCGTCATCGTTGTGGAGTAAGTTGAATGGAACGCACGTGATTCCCTCGATTCGGAAGTTGGTTCGATGACGTTGAGGATGGATGTTGGCGTTATAAGAATGGGGCGAAATTTAACCCCCCTCAGTCACCTCATTGATCGAGGACAACCACCATGAGAGTTTTCATACCGCTCTTCCTCATTGTCGCAACCGCGAACGCCAATTGGTTCTCGAAAAATACCGGTTGTGAGTTCAAGTGGCGCCCTCACTGAAGAAACGTGTTTGCAGCGCTAACCTAGTTTCGTCCTCCCGCAGCCTCCCCCGCAAAGGAATGGTCTGATTGGGATCAAGATAAACTAAACGATTGGCTCAATGAGCACAGAATCGGGGTGCCAAAGGGATCCTCAAAAGAAGAGCTTCAGACACTCGTCGGAGAAAACTGGTATGCCGGCCAAGAGTGGACTCAGAAGCAATTCGGTGACCTCGCGGCTCGCTACAAGAATGTGAAACAATCCTCTATCGATTCGTACGTTATGTTATCTCTCATGTGTCGCGCAGAGGGGAATCGTCATTAACAGGTGGACTGAGAGCGAAACTCGTGATTGGCTTCAAAAACATGGCGTTGTTCCTCCTCCGTCCTCTCCGCTTGACAAGTTGAAACAGCTTGCTTACAGACAGTACGAGTTCTAACCACTTCCTCGTCAGGATTTTGAAACTTAGCTACATTTTTCTCCAGATACCGCGCCTACCAATCTGCCTCTTCCTCTCTCGCTGACAAAGTCTCTACTTCCATTTACGGCGCCAAGGGATACCAAGCCGAAAAGACAATTTCGAGTCTGTCACAAACCGCAACCTCTCTGCCGTCTTCTGCTTCTCAGGCTATCCAGTCCATCATTTCGGACGCTAGTGACTATACTCAAGAGAGGCTTGACGACACAAAGGATTATGTATTAAATCTTGCTGCTTTCACATGTATGAGATCACTGACCCTTGGCGTCGGTTAATGACGTCATCAGGTCTTCTCGACTTGGGACAACAATCAACTGAGGTTGTATCTTGAGGAGAAAGGTGTTATTGAACCAACCTCTGAGCTCACTCGCAATGAGCTTCTTGCCAAGGTCAAGGGGGCATACTTAAGTGTCTCAGATCCTATTTGGAGTGCATGGAGTGATTCGTGTCTCGTAAGGCTTTCTTTGTCATCGAGCGACCGTAAGTTCACAGATATGTCATCTGCTCCTTAACAGTTCAATTGGCTTCACTCTCGTGGTCTCGTCAGCACTGACGAGGAGAAGAAGCGCGACCAACTGGTTAAAGCTGCAGAGAAGTACTACTACAATGCCAAGGACAATGTATATGACTCTTGGACTGAGTCTCAACTCCGTGAATGGCTCATCGATCACAACGTCATCAAGTCTGATGCCCAGATTCGAAGGGAGAAGCTTGAAAGGCTTATCAGAGATAATTATGTGACCGCACTTGACACTGTTTGGGGTGGTGAGATTTCGCATCTGCCCAATCGGCGCATCGCGCGTATTAATCATAACTTTATTCGTATCAAGGCTGGACGGATTCCGAGCTGAGGAGCTGGCTCATCGAACATGGTTATCTTCGCTCGGATGCCCAAGTCAAGCGTGACGAACTCGTCAAATTGATGAATGACAAGTATACAGACGTTGCTACGACTGTCGCTGCGTACCTTACTTGGCCAGATGCTCGTCTCCGCGCCTACCTCCGCACCCATGGTGTCGACGACGCATACGTTCCGACATCTCGTCCTAGCCTTCTTCATGAAGTCCGTATCCGGTGCGTCACAACGCTTCTTCGGCGCTTTTTTTGTTCACATCATCAGACTGAATTAGATGGGTTCGAACGAGTAATCGTGTTGAGGAGATACTCCAGAAGATTCGCGATGCTATTTCGCATAGTGCAGAATCTGTTGAAGAGCGCCTGGCCGACGTTCTCTCCCTTCTCACCGGCACTGCGCACGACGCCAGGGAATACACCAAGACGAAGGTCGCCGAGGGATACGAGTATGCCTCGGAGAAGGGCGAGGAAGGATATGAGTATGTGCAAGGGAAGGGACATGAAGGACAGGAATACCTTACTCAAAAACAGAAAGAGAAAGCTAGCAGTTTGAGCGGTGCTGCTGGCAAGACGAGTAGGGGTGCCAAACAGGAGTTGTAGCTTTGTTATTCGAAAGGAGGGCAATTTATGGGGCCAGGGTTTCCCTGCTTGCCATTGCATGATGGGCGTTCACGGTTTGTATGAATGTTAACTGCAGCACTGAATCTGCATTCATTATTATATCTGGGCACTCAGGAGCCTCTCTTCCGGAGGTGCAGAAAGTAGTTTAGGGATTATTGTGCTTCCAACGTTGAGATTAAGTAGGGCATGGTGCTCAGACCAAAACAGTGAGTGAGGCAGGCCGTGTTAAACCCAGAATTCTCCCGTAGAGGCGTTACCGTCTTTGCTATCGTTTACTGTGTCCCTTATAAGTGAAATACGCGCAGTGGATCCTTCGAGGGTTGTAACACTCCTTACTGTGAAACGCTCTGGGCTATAGTTCATTCATGTGGTCGTATCTACAGCTTTCAAAAAATAATTTAATTTCCAAGTTATATAGCATTTACATCTCCCCCCATCGTTCACCAGGAAACAGTGAGTTTTCCTGCCTCGGATAGAGTAAATGCACTAGCTCCAGCGATACGTGTCGCCCGTCGATGAGCTGACGCTACGCCCTCTCCAATGAAACACCCTTAACTGTTTTCGTGCGTGCATCGACTTGATCGTCGTCCGCCGGCTTGATGAAGATCTTCCTATCTACTTCAGTTACACTGGGGCGAACGATGGGGGTGGCATTGTGTGACCTATGAAGATAGTACGCTCAGGAGTGGAAGAGTTCGTGTAAGTGACTGAGCACCGAGTGGGAGGGAAGGGAGAGTTGGAAGATGAGACGGGTCTAATAAATGAGATTGGTTCAAGATTAAGGTTGGTACCCCCAAGTTCGGCAGCGATAGTCCCGTTCCAACATGGTTACATTGGAAACGGAAGCGGCGACGACGGAGGCAGCATCAGAAGGCGACGTATTGAGAATCTTGTGATCTCGGGCCGATGAGAGGGAGAGCGATGCCCTTGAGTTTTGGAAGAGCTGCGTATCATCTTCGATCCCGAAGAGGACTGTTTACAGACTAGGGGGATATCACGATCGTGAATTGATTTAACAGTGAGCAGTTTGCTGATGAGGATGGCGAGGGGGTGGGAGAGGCACAAAAGCAGCGAGCTGAAAAAACGGCAGGCAGGCAGCTTAGCGGCTCGGGCAGGGGGAGTAGGGCTTAGGTGTTACCCCGATCTCACTCCGGGGCTAGCAGCAGGTAGCAAGGAAGGAGCATTCCAGCCCTCTCTGTGCGGCAGGTCCAGACTTGTTTCAAACCTCTGCCGAGTTGATCCGCTCCACGCCATCCGCACCGTGCAAACCAAGACAATGGGCCGCGCTTATTTGAATTGCTGGCAGGCAACGGCAAGGGGGACTTTAGCGGATGGGCTAGGAATGGGCAGTACGGAGGCTGCATGCCGTCCCGCAAGTGGTCCTGTGAGCGGCGCAAGCGTGAGACAGGTGATGGATGGATGGATTCATTTTAAGAGTTCGTATCTGTGCCTATCGGCATATGATGACAACAATATTATGAGACATGCCAAGGGTGCACGTGTCTCATCACAGACCTTAGACTCCCGCGTCAAACGTAGTTAGGTCGACTCTGCACGACCACCGCAGGCATCTATATAATGTTACGAAGTCATAAAAACTGGAATCCTGTCTACCGAAGGCAACCCGTTGTAACCTCACTTGACATCTACGGCTCGTCACCTCATACAAGTTCCGAGTGTAATGCACCCAGATTCGATTCCAGAAGACATTTTCATCGCCTTTGGTGCATTATTAACCATTGATGATGTGTTCTCATTAAGAAAGGTAAATCTCCAGGATGCCTTTATATTTATTTGCGAAGCCTTGATGATTCTCCAGTGTGGCTCAAAGCATTTCTATTGGATGTCGCTTTCAAAAGCATTTTGGCTTGCCTGAATAAATGAGAACATTGCCAAAGTAGGCTTGTGGACGCCACAGCACCTCGGCGGATTACGCGCCTCACCAAGAGCTGTTCTGGAGCGCCTGGCTGTTCGGACTTTTCGTCTCTTGCGCAATCGTGACCTGCGGACTTTACGTCCCCGATGTCTTAGGAACATTCAATGCAATGCTAATTCTATATCATGGCTCACTCTATACGGAGGCCGTTGGCTCTTCCTCGCATCTACCCAGGGAACGTTCGAGCTCTGGGACATCCACCACGATCATCGTCGTCAGCCACTTGATCTCCATTCTGCTGGCGGATGGGTATGCTCGGGGCTCGCTCATTCTTTTCAAACTGATGTCGATAAACCTATTCTTGTCGTCTCGTACAGGTGACTCGCGTTCGATCCTATCCGTGTGGTGTTACTTACATTTGATATCAGCAATCATAGTTCTGAGCTGCTAGAATGTGCATTAGGTGGTCATTCCACGCTCACTCATCTGAGGACATACGACGCTGCTTCTGAGCCACTTGCTGCACGTAATGACCTTATTCTATTTGCTACTTCAGTTGAGCCGGAAGTATTAACGCTTGCCAGAATGGATGGTGCAACATACACTCTCACTTCCAAAGTCGATGATATTGCTGTAAGCATTTCAGTTTTGCTTGATGGCGTGAATTGAGACACTGTTTCAGCCACAACGTATACAGACTGCAGTTTTTACGGAATCTGATATCATTGTCTTCAAATATTCCACCATCCACATATACGGACTTGACGTGTTGGACAAGCCTCCCATCTGCATCAATCCCAAACAACTCATAAAGCTCGAACTTACCCCCTTCCAGATCCAACCATGGATCACAGCAGATTCGGGCCATTCCACTATTCATCTGATTGCTCGCAACGCCGATCAACGTTTCACACTCTGTCAGCTGGACATGGATAGTGACACTGGATCAATGGCCCTGACTAAATCCTATGTGGGGTACGATTGGCTAGGCGTGGGATGGCCATGGATTCGTAATCTCGCAATCGCTTCCAGCAACAGGAGCTGTGTCTTCTTCTCTGGTAACGAGTCCCCTCATAATCCAAGAATTGTCGCCTGCTCGATAGAAGAGGACCGACTCGGTGAACCTCAGGTATTATGGGAGCTCCCTGGACCTGACTGCTGGGACTGTGGTTTATACTTGTCGTTTGATGATGTTCTTGGTATAATGACAATTGGAACGTCCCAGGGAAGTGTATGGCTTGTTGATTTTGGGTAGGTGATAATCATTGCTGGTTCCCTTGTGGTACTCACTGTGTTTGCGTGTCACAGACTATTAGGGGAGAACTCAGTGTTTATCAATGGGAAAGCGAATATCCCGCGGGAATTACAGAAGAATCCCATTTTAGCTTTACGTTCATATCTGGAGCTTCCTACAGATAACTCCCTATGCCCGCCACCGAATGACATGAAGTCAGTGTGCACCCCCTTTCTTCATAACCATTGCTAACTCTGAACAGGTACACAAGTAATATGGAACTGCAAGTTGAGTTGTCATCTCAACTCGCATCACCACTATTGATGTACTTTCCAGCCCTTTCTGCCACCAGTCCCTGGAGGGTGGCGCCCACACCCAGACATCCTTTTCCCATCATCATACAAGTGGGGAATGATGGGATCTCCACCACCTTCGTCTGTGCCGCAAGAGTTCGCACTAAGAGGTTGGTCAAGACGTCGGTCTGAGGAACTTTGTTTCTGGGTTCCTTGGACATACCCTTCTCACCATTCTGAAATGCTCAATCTTCTAAAGCTCCCCCATGGCGACTTTGAAGCTTTGCTAATAGGGAAGGATGAGGTGGTTCTGTTTCGCATTGGGTCTATGTTCTACTTGTGGGATCCTTTCTCTTCTTCCGTGTGCTGGTTTCCTGGAAACTGGACGCTTTCCAGCTTCCTCAGCGAGCTCAGAGGTGAAGGCCTTCCTCCTGCTATTTTCTTTGGTGACCCTGATGGCGATGAGGAAACATTTGAGGAACATTTTAGGGGGCGGTACACATTAGGAAGGCTTTTGGGGGCTGTTGACACATTTGGGTATGGTTATGATGAGGTTTTTTGTGAAGCACATCTGCTCACTGGGGAGGAGCACTGACACATCACTGTTATCATTTGCATCCAAATTTATCATTAATATTGTTTTCCGAGTGCAATTGCTAGCTTGGTTATAAGGCAATTGTGATGTAGCGCTCAGCCGGAGATCGGGATATTCAAGCGGGGCAAGATCTCTGCATGACATTGTAACCGTGCAGCACACGCCTGTGGAAATGACGGGGACAACCGGATTTCCATGCTATTTCCCACAGTAGATATTGGTTCTGTCCACTGGCGGATTGAGGCTTGGTGGAGGCCAGGAAAGGATGGGTGGTTGATTTATCCATTCCGTATCAAGCCCAGATCTAGGAACCACGTTTTCCAATCGCGGAATGCGTGACGCTATATACTGATCAACATGGTTCATTCGTCTCCAGATGTACACACAGGATAATAAAACATGGACGCCCTCTGAGCTCTCTCTCTCTCTCTACCCCTTATAGCACGACCCAGAAGCTACTAGAGTCCCCAATGGACACAGGCCGGATACACCAAGAGCCACTCGACGAAGCTCAGTGGTGCCTGCATGAACGTCACTGTACCGTGTTGTCCTCCCATTCGGTAATGTGACACATTCGACAGTCATCAGAGCCTGAGGCATGTAGGGGTTCTGGGGAGATGACCCAGCGAAAGGCTTTATAGCACACAAGGGAGTACTCTTGTTAGTCCTGATAGTTGCAAACGACCAGGAAGCAATGCCTACTTTTCAACACATGTCATGTTTTCAACTATAAATCGGGAATTGCCGCCAATGGCACTGCGTTATCCGATGAAAGGATTAGGTGAACTATTTGATTCAACTGGGTGCTTCTGACTGGATTTTGATCTTTGTGTTCATGCGGATATGCTCCACCATCATGGTCGGTACTACTCTATTCTGCCATACAATTCTACATCGACAATAGTTCAGCAAATCTACCATTCTGTTGGCTTGTATATACTCTCCCCAACATCAACAACTCTGTTGTGACAGCAGTCTGACGCCAAAGGCACACGCCTCATCCAATCCCCCTCTTCTCTTATCTCTATTTGCTTAGATATCCAATTCAAGCTTACCAGCCACTGTGCAGGTAGCAAAATGGAAGAGATAAGGGGAAGTAGGAGGATTGCATCGCTCAAATGCAAACCATTTGTGCTTCGGAATGATGCCCGAGATTGGAAAGAACGTTACGTAGATTATTAAGTGACATGGCCAAATCTGGGGTGTGCGCTCCAGGGTTAATGGCGACTAGCTGCCGCCAGATTCTAACACTTTCTTCAATAAACGGGAGGGCTGAAGAGTGCCGCCCGAGCACGGAAAGAGCGTCATATAGATTGTTGAGTGATGTGGCCAAATCCGGGTTGTGTGCTCCTGGATTAACGGCAACTAGCTGACGGCAGAGTTTAATGCTTTCTTCAATGAATGGGAGTGCTTCGGAATGCCGTCCGAGTTTGGAAAGAGCGGTGTCATATAGATTGTTGAGTGACCTGGCCAAGCCTGGGGTATGTGCTCCTTGGTTAATGGCAACTAGCTGGCGCCAGATTTTGATGCTTTCTTCAATGAATTGCAGTGCTTCAGAGTGTCGTCCGAGCTTGGAAAGAGCTAAACATAGATTGTTGAGTGATAAGGCCAAATCCGGGGCATATGAACCTGGGTTAACAACAACTAGCTGGCGGTAGAGGGTGACGCCTTCTTCGATGAATCGAAGAGCCTCGGAGTGTCGTCCGAGCTTGGAAAGAGCATCATATAGATTGTTGAGTGACAAGGCCAAATTCGGGGTGTGCAATCCTGGGTAAACAGCAACTAGCTGGCGGTGGAGTGTGACACTTTCTTCAATGAATGGAAGGGCATCGGAGTGCCGTCCAATATTACAAAGAGCAGCACATAGATATGTGAGTGACATGGCCAAATCCGGGGTGTGTGATGCTGGGTGAATAGTGACCAGCTGGCGGTAAAGTGTGACGCTTTCTTCGATGAATGGGAGTGCCTCGGTGTGCCGTCCAAGATTGGAAAGAGCCAAATATAGATAGTCCAGTGACATGGCTAAATGCGGGGTGCATGATCCTGAGTCTGGATGAACAGCGATTAGCTGGCGGCGGAACTTGACGCTTTCTTCAATGAATGGGAGTGCCTCAGAGTGCCGTCCAAGGGCAGAAAGAGCAACAGATAGATTGTTGAGTGACATGGCCAAATCTGGGGTGAATGATCCGGGGCGAACCGCAACTAGCTGGCGGCAAAGTGTGGTGCTTTCTTCAATGAATGGAAGCGCTTCGGCGTGACGTCCGAGCTGGGCGAAAGCACCGTATAGATTGTTAAGTGACATGGCCAAACAGTGGGTGTATGATCCTGGGTTAACAGCAACTAGCTGCCGGAGGAGCTTGACGCATTCTTCCATGAATGGGAGCGCCTCTAAGTGCCGTCCGAGCCCGGAAAGAGCTATACATGTGCTGTTGAGTGACCTGGCTAAATATGGGGTACAGAGCTCTGAGTCCACACAAACAAGGTTACGGCAAAGTACGACAGAATCGTTTGCTGCTTCATATGCCTCCTGGAACCTTGAAAAAAACACCAAATTCTCTGGAAGCCCTGCTAGCACACTGGCTAGTGCGCCGGCAGCATCTTCTGACTTGTGGTCAACAGTCAACTGGAAGATCGTAAGCTGATTTCACTAACGCAATTGATAAACCATACCTTAACCCACTCAGGGAGTAACGAGACACTAATGTAGCCTTCCGTTCTCACACAGACTTCCACCCACGGAATTGCTTCCTGACTCAGAAACGTGCTAACTGACCCATTGAGCTCCTGTGATGGCTCCTGGACTTCACTGAGATGGTGGACAATGTGGCGACATGCATAATGAAGATGCTCGGGTAACTTCTCTAAGGGAATGCACGGCACTTCATCTCGTTGGGATATGTTTTCAATCAATCCTAGGCCCTCTACAGAGCCAAGATCCTGGTTCAGAATCTCGGTACATCGCAGGGCAATCCTAGCATTCTCCACCCCCAGATCTACTGGATTGCAACCAGGGTCAATTGACTGGGGATCGATCCGGTCCACGATGAAGTTGCGGAAGGATTGATGTAGGGTGCGAATCGGAATGTGAGAATCCTCAACCCCCGAGAGGAGAGGAGCAAGTTCGGCCACCGCGTATCGAACAGAAGACTTGAGGAAAGGTGACAAAATCGTATCCCAGGCTGCCACAGATAGAGGTTGCTTTGCAACGAAGATTGCTCCCATCACGATTGGGTAGTCGTGCATAAAATCTTCATCCCCCCAATTACACTTCTTCAAAATGCTCGAGTACAAGAGATCTATCATTCTCTCAGCAGGGACCTTTGGTCGCTTGGCACTGTTGCCTAGAAGGCTTTCTAGTGTCCTCATAGGGTCCTTGTTGGCCATCTTCATGTAGCGAAAGATGGTGCTAACCCAAATAAACAAGCCACCCGCTCGTTCTAAGATCTCCTGTACTGTTTTATCCTCGTCATGCAGATGATGCCGCAATTCGGAATGCCAATCCTTCAGCTCTTGTAGCTGGAAGCGTATGTATGCAGCGCAGTCCTGCACGTTTGTGGCGTCCGTGAGATCAATGGTAAGATGGTCGATAGAGACATGGCGTAAGAGGGAGCGATTAACAAGATCAACATGTCTCGATGTGACAAAAAACTTTATGGAAGGTGGTAACTTGGGCACTTCCTCGCGGAGAATCTTAGCAAGGGGTTCAAATGCTCCTTCATCACATTCGTCCAAAGCGTCGATGATAACCACCAAAGGACGGTCGGAAAATGGAGGTTTACGGTGGAGAGGCGAAGCCACCAGTTTCTTGAATTGTGTGGTGAGTGGAGCCGTGGAGAGACTGGGGTCATTTCGAAGAGTAGAGGTAATGAAAGTGCGGTAAACCGGGTCACGGTCTGCTAGAGCTCTAGCCATGCCACTGAATAAGAAATCGGGCCGTGGCTGTTCACCTTCCCTGAAGAAGAAACGTAGTAACAGGGTAGCTTCCCTTTCACATCGTTCTGCTATCGTGAGTGCAATGGAAGTCTTGCCGGCACCGGCTACAGCAGTCAGCAGCATTAACCGGTTCTCGCTATCCCCAGTGTTACGACACCATGTCATAATACGTTCAGTGAGGTCAACCCTCGTACCATCTAGGCACGCCTGAGTGGAATCATCGTGGGCAATATGAGGGTACCGGAGACTACCGAGAATTGTGTCACCCTGCAAACGGTCTACACCACCTTCTATGGCCGACAATTTGACACCAGTCGTTAAGTTCGTCCTAAGCTGCATTGGCCGAAAATCAGAATGATTGTGGGACGACATTATGAAGGAAGCTACCTGAAACGATGCCAATGCCTTGTCAAGATCTTTCTTTAGGTCATCAATCCGTCCTGCGTCTCGCAAGCACGAAAATACATTTATTAAACCTGGCCGTTTCTCTGCCTTTCCCTGTCTTCGTTCGATTTCGGACCTAATCCTCTGTAGCGCGCTGGGATTCCCTGTAAGTATGATGCCAAAGACCACCAAAAACAAATACGACTTACTCATTAAGCTTTGTGGCATTCTCCACCCACGGATTTTCTCCTTCCGAATCCGCTGACGTATCATAGGATTCTATGGCCGAAACCACCTCGGCCACGGCGTCGACCGCATATTGACCAAGATCAACCCATTCCTTCTTGTTCTCCTTGAACTTCTACGTGGCGCAAAACTAGCGTGAGCGGCTTTCATTCATGGTCAAACAGAAATCATTCCCAACCTTTGTCTCATCGAAGATGAAGAGTGCACTGCCAGTCGCGCTCTTTAGAGGGGGGCACCAATCAGCTGTAACATGGACGACTCGGAGGATTAAAATCGCTGCGTCACCACCCGCTACGAGGAGATCGATTCTCTGCTTGAGAGCTTCAGCCTTTTGTCTCAATGACATGGCTGATAGCAGACAAGTGGACGGAGGAGCGACAAGTCTGGATACAGCAACACACAAGCCACAAGACTATTATGAGTGGGCATCATAAATTCGTTGATGGCTGGACACGATAGGGACCTCTGATCCAATATCAATGAATTCCCGCATCCCGGTGGCATGTCATGGGTGGATGATCGCAACAAGTTCCTATAGCATATGGCCATGTGCGCGCGCGTATTTCGGGGGCGCTGCAGGAAACCATTTGTCTGGCAGTGGCTGGAACAAGTGAGGGAAGTACTTGAGCGCGCAACACGAAATTTCACATGTATACGGTATAGTAATCTGACCACGCTTTCGCGCTGGAACAATTCAGTACCACTGAAGGGGGGACCATCGATGATGCAGCATTCAGCCATACGACCTCCTCCTATGTCACCGCTATCGTAGTATCGTAACGTCAGGAGTGAAGCTAACTCAGATCTCGTTCTCGATCTCTAATTCCTTTGCTATGACGGCTATTTTAACAATCTTCTACTGGCCACTAGTTGCCTTGGTTGAACGGGTTGTCATGTAGACCGAGGAATAGCGTTTGGTGTGGGGCAGTTACCACATGAAAGATCGGGTGGATTCTTAGGCTTGTGATGATCAACTGTGCGCTTTGGACCGGATTCTAATCCCTTTGTTCGTTGCGGACGTCCCCCCATGGTCTGTACGACTGTATTCTGCCATACAACTCTGCCACCGTCCTCTAACCCTTCACCAAGCGGATCTATCGTTCCGCGGGGGTTATATACTCAGTGACTACTCTCCTGACCCACTTTACTCCCAATCCTTGATAGTTCCCATCAGCTTTAACGGTGGAAAGGGCGCAAGGAATGTTTCCACAACAATCCGATGGCCGCCTTTTTACCAAATGGCCGGAATATTTACCTATGTGTCTCCCCCCCGCTTTTTTTTCCCTCATCGTCAATGAGAGGCTGGTGTGTCATGATCGGAGAGTTGACAGCTGTCAGAGTTATGTCAGCAGCACATGTCCCTTGTGACTCCTCAGTTCACATACTTGGAGCGATTCCCTTTATCTGGAACGTAGCCTTAGACATTCTAATATTGTACGTACTTTCCTAGCGCTTATACGCCGCTAGGTAATTATGGATCAATACTTAGTTCACAACTAGGCGCTTATACGCCGCCAGTCTCCCGAAAATATTTAATTTCGGGACCGCTGCAGGAGACCATATATGTCCTGAGTAATACCTCCACACTCTGATAAGCGCTCGGATGAAATTTCACACGCAAAACTTGCCCGTGAAAACACAACATTTGTGCTTATTCAGTTGTAGAGACACGTGCTCTCGATCGATGCTGTTGACCTTCTCTTCCTTTGGCGCCAGGAACTGGATCTCTCATCGCCATCCATAGTACTATTGCGATGGAAGAAATAAGATCTGAATTTTCGTTCTCATTTCTCATATACATTCTTCTGGCCCCGAATGGGTTGCCCTGGAGGCGGAATGACGTTTGGGCCTGTATGAGCTGTGTGTGGCTGAAAGGTTGCTAGTTTGTCGGAACCAACTGTTGCGCTTCTTGTTACCCCATTGAGTATCTATTCTGCCATACAACTCCACTACTTGAGCGGATCCATCCTTCCGTTGGCTTATATATAACCCCCCCCCCTCAGCCAACATTCAACATCTCCCCTCTTCTCTTATCCCACACTCGACTAACCAATGTCTAATCATCCTTTCTTCAAACAACCAGGTTGGAAGACGGGCGTCTTCAGTGGCACCAACTATCACTATCTCTCCATTAAATCTCACGCCGGCAAGGCCACTTTCCTCCTCCTTCATGGGTTCCCTACAGGTAATGACCTCCCCTACCTCTTTCTCGATTATCATCAGCACACAATGCTAACAGTAAACACTGTCTTACGTTTATCTGACATCATTCGCATTATCCCCATTACAACTATATTCGAATCTGCGGGGCTCGAAAACTAAAACCAACCTCCGCAAATGACGACGACAAAATACACACACACAAACACAAAAAGGCGCATTCACCTTCAAGGGTTTCGTTCCCGAGCTCACCTCCAAGGGATACGGCATCATCCTCCCTGAACTCAAAGGATACGGGAAAACGGACAAACCCACCGACGTGGCCGCTCTAGCTTATAAGACTCAATCGGATGAGATCGTTCAGATTTTGGACAAAGAAGGGGTCAACAAGGTGATCCTTGTAGGTCATGATTTTGGTGAGTTTGGCTCAAGTTGCTCCTGAGCCCGATCGTGAGTGGCTTGGGGGTTGTTTCCCTTCTTATTTAACTTTCGAATGTTTCTTTTTTTGGGGGGGGTTCTTCAATTAGGTGGCGCACTGGCTCCTAGATTCGCCCAATACTACCCCGATCGTGCCACCGGACTCGTCCTGTACGTCTTCTAGTCTGCTTGATCACTACCACAATCGCGCCTCTCCTTTCTCCCTTCGCTTGCCAATTAAATTGACTAACTATTGCTAACACAGCGCCTCGCTTCCATACGCCCCGCCTGCTCCAACGGGTCTAAACCCGGATTTGCTCCTCCAAAAATTCAAACCCATCTTGGGGTACGAGAACGTGGGTCACATCAAGTACTTTGCACATCCAGATTCTGCAAAAGAGTTGAACGAGAATGTGCGTTTCCCCTATCGATTCATTCATTCATTCATTCATTTTTTTGTCTTTAGTTGGAAACGTTCGTTTCGTTACTTTATGGAGATCCAGCTCAATGGAAGACGCACTTAACGCCCGTCAATGCTTTATCGACCCACATCAAAGAGGAACATCGTAAGCATGAAAGTTGGCTGTCTAAGGAGGTATAGTATTTTTTTATCGAGTTGATCCCCATCATCGTCTTTATGAATAATATTGTCATTAGGATAAAGAGACGATCGTGCAGTTCTTGGCGGAGAATGGACTTGAAGGTCCTACCCTTTGGTTTAAGGCAGCTACGTCCGAAGTGAACGTCGCAGCCGAAAAAAGTACGTCTTATTTATTTATTTATTTATGTAGAAAAAAATTAACGGAGTGACCCATCTTAAAATCTGTTTATTCACCATGGAACAAAAACAAAAACAAAAAAACACACAGCCATCACCTCCCCACGTCTAACTCTCCCATTCTTATCCATCTCACCCGTCCACGAAGCGACGTACCCACCACCCATCCTCAAAGCTCAAGCGGCCCTCGCGGAAAACTTTACGATCATTCATCCCGATACGGGTCATTGGCCTTTCGAACAACAGCCCAAGGAAATTGCAGTGCAAGTTTTGAAATGGGTCGAGGAGAAGGGGATCAGTTCTTCCAGTTCCGTCTCGACGGAATCGAAGGGTATGTATGGCTGTTGACTTTGATTTGATGATGATGTTGTTTCCTTCTCTTTCCTAACGATTCGCTTTTTACCTCTTTTTTTTAAGATTAGCTGGGCCTGTGCAGGAACCTCAACCTTCGTCTTCAACGGCTCCAGCTCCGTCTCCAGCTCCCCCAAATCGGAAAGGGTTGATTGATCGAGTTTCGAAATGGATTAAGAGCAAGTCGAAGCGGTCGAGTGGTTAGGCATCGTGTCGTAATCGGAGTCATCGATTTTTTTCTTTCTTTCTTTCTTTTTCTTTTTCCAACCATTGAAAGAAAGTGCCAAATGTCCTTTCTTGTATGTACTACTAGTTCCCTCCCCCCCCCCTCCTCTCCCTTTCTTGGAAAAGGTGCTAACTACCTTTATCTTGCGGCATATGAGCCAATCATACAATTCCAGAAATTGAACGTCAAATACGTGTGTTGAAATAGTACTTACTTCTTTGCGTGGAGGTCCCTGCACGGGTGCACGCAAAGGGTTTCTAATATGTAGCGTTGCCGTATGAAGTGTAATAACTGCGACTGACGCGAAAAAGCCCGCCACTCTCCCCATTTCCATGCATGGCCCCCATGCAAGGGGATGGGATGGATTTGGGAATATCCGAGTTCGTAACGTACCGAATTGAGGCTGTTTGCGGTTAATTATTGTGTCAAATGCATGGAGTCGCCACTGGGAAGGCCTCTTCGATCATATTGGTCCAGGGAAAGCTCGATATCGCGTGCCCCCTAGCTTCCTTGTGCGACTCACGAGCCACGGAGCCATGCATGCAAAGATGCCGGTGGGGATCGATAGCCTTCTTTCACTCCGCACTTGATTACTCAGCCTCGAACTATCTATCACTATCAAAAGTTCCGTCCCTTCATATTTTCGGTGCGATCCCGGCAATGGGAACCACCGCGTCACCTGTTTAGTATGATTATTTTCATCAATGACACCAGAGGCGAACTCATGCAAGGGGACAGAGAAATTGATTTATGCGCACCCTCGACTACTCTGCCAGGTCACCAGCATCAATTCCTTTTCCTCCCCCTTACTGAGCAGGACTTTGACTTAGGTTGGCAAGAGCCGACATGCAACAGTGCATGATGAGGAACATGGTGAGGGGGAAATCTAGCTATAGCACTAAGACAGAGAAGCTGCCAGTGAGAGAGTGATTGGCTCATAATTGCCCAATCCAGTGGGTTGAGTGGGCTGACATCGCGCCAGCGCTGTAACCATGCTGGGCAGTACATCATGCCTCTGCTATGCTTGTCGTTCGGGATTCAGGACGCATCTCTATCATCCTTACTTGCGAAAAGTATGTCCAACCCAAGTTATGGCTAACATCGGAATGACCGACAGGGGGGTCACCAACCAGTGGCGCAAGTCTCCACGAGTGAGTTTTGGGCGACGAAATGGGTTGCGAGTGGGAATTTTTTTTGAACCTGGTTGCCAAATATGTAACGAGGCGCGGGCGCGAGAAAGCAACGAGCATGTACATGCAGACTTTTGCTTGAAAAATGAATCGGGGGTGCAGATAAACCTTTCAGTGGCCGTGAACACTCAATTTGCAGACCCAGATAGGGAGGGTCGAACTTGGAGCGCGCGTGGGCCAATGGATACATTTGACAGCTTAGTTCAGTGGATCGTTCAAGTGCAGGCCGAATGCATACAACGGAGGCATTGCACTACGAGGCACGGAAAGCCCCATTTGCAAAAAAGAGCAGCAGCAGCAGGAATCCTTATGTTTGATCGATCCCGAAGAAAATCAACTTAGTTTGAGACGAGAACTGGGATAACGACCATTAGTTCATTCCCACGGCATCCGATGGGGTGCAAATCAATTCAATCCAAAATCTTCGTGGGACATATGGTCATAATGGTACAGTATATGTAGAGATGAGGGACCGCGATTGTTCGTAGGCAGGTTACCAGCCTCTATTGTTCGCATGCATCGATACACATACACAGATGACGGATCGTTCCTTGCATTCATTCTTGTTTGACAGTTCTTTGATATGAACACCTAAGCACTGTCGCGTCAGTGCTTTTATGTAATTCTATTCATTTCATCCCACTTTTTCCCCATCTGCAAGCGCACTGGTAATCGACTCTCCACATTGGCATTCACATACCCTGCTCCCTCTCTTTTCTCATGTAGGGGAGTACTACTGTTATTCATGTTACTGCCGCGGTTCAATTCATCCTTTGTTTCCTTCCGAGCTCCGCAACGCTGGTGTAGGGGTGCAACAGCGGCGCCACGAAGGAAGAAAGCTTTGCCTCCACGAAGCAGCTCAGCGTTCACGTGTATCATCTCGCTAGCTGCAAGGTGCAGCTTTTGCACCCATTAGTCTTCCCTTTGAATAATCTCCTGGGAAACCCCGGCCGTAGCGGTACAAGTGCGCGCACACCCTCGAAATGATAGTGACCTGTCTTATCCGCATCGGTGGCTAGAAGAAACTACTATGGTTTCAAATTTGTTCTATGATCTCACCTTGATATTCGCACTATGCCAGTGTGGGGTTCTCTATCTCTGCTCCACACCTCCCACTCTACCCTCGTGGTCAACTTAAATGCACCTTACGGCGCAAGCATATACCTGGCCCTAGGGCCAAACATTAAAAGTGGCTCTATTCCGTTCTTTTCATACACACATAGAGGGGGCGGATTTCACGCTTTCTGTGGAAACGCCGTTACTGTTTCTGCGTAGCAACAGTGCCGCTGCGCTTTCAATCTTTCACAGTAACAACCATGTTGCTAGTCTTAATTTCGTGGGTCACCGCCATCGATTTCCTTCCGTGATCTCCTCACCGAGCACACGTGTCCACCCCTAAGTATGTAATTTGGGAATATTGGCACGCCCCCTCCTCCCCCAATCATATAAAACTACTGGCTATCTCGCAAGGGAGGCCCCTTACTCTCTGTAACTGTACGCGTGCACGCCGGACAACGTTCAAGCTCGGAACGCCAAAGAAAAATTCGATAATTTGCTTGTTACCGTTTTCGCGCCGAGGTCGTGAAAACGCGTCATCGTCCCTATCATTTCCCCCCTTAAACTGAGCAGCGCTCAGTTTGCAATACAGCTCAGTTGTGTCACGTTGTAATAACCTCGAACCCTTGAGATCCCGACATAACACAACTGTAAGCAATCAGCTTAGGCCCTCTCTGTCCTTCACCTGGGCCGATCTCCCTACATCGATCCCTATTCTAGGCCTTCACCCCTATATACACACACACACACATAACTAAACGCGTAGCCAGATCTCACGCAACTCAGTGCACCAGAAGCATCGGTTGGAAGAAATGTCCGTCCCAATGGTCATCCCTCCGCATCACGCCCATCCTCGTCGCCAACGCTCCCCATCCCCGACCTTCAGCTTCTCCTCTCTTTCCTCCTCCCCTTCTATCATCGACACCGCCATCCACCAAAGTCCCTTCCTCTCCGAACCACAACCACCTAAAACCTGTCCTTTGTGTGATGAATCCATCTACGGTCCCACGTCACCCTCTTCCTCGTACTCCGCTCAAGATGCCCTCGAAGAACACGTAGATCTCTGTCGTATGAGACGTTTACGATCGCGCTCTCGAGATTCAGATGAGGGAGAGTTTGTCCCAGCTGCTATCTTCACGATCTCAGGGACAGGAGATGCGGCTGAATTTGGGGGCTTCGGTGCACCTTCGTCATTACTAGAAAGAGGGGATGATGATGTTGAGGGGGAGGAAGGCCCTCTTCGTCGAATGATGCCAAGATTATTTAACGCGAGAAGGAAGCTACTGTTGGGTCGTGCTGGTTTACGGCGAAGGCATCCGAAGGATGTCAAACGATAAGGTGTTTGAATGGTATGCGATTTAGCTCTGGCAGCACACAACGAGCACAACTTGTCCCGCAAAGCACTTGTGCCTGGCGTTCACTATGATCGTGATGATTTATGGCATTATGCAGTTGACTGGTTTGATTGAATTTCGTCCTTGGACGCATGCGATGAAGTACATACATATTGCAATAATGAAAAGTCATGCCCAGCAAAGCGATAGGAGAAAGAAAGGATGCGTGGAACATATAACGAAACATGCTGCAGTACGAAATCACGAATCACTTTTGGATGATAGGGCATTCTGCACCTTCCCCTCCAAACCGTCGATCAGTGAACGCAGATGGCGCAGTTCTTCGGCGGACATGGATACTAGTTGTTCATTGCTTGTGCTTGCAAGGATCAGTGCAGCATCTTTTATGCTGTCAGGGGCCGGGACGCGATGTACATTCAGTCTTGACTTTGGGCCCAGAAGTCCTGAAGAGTTGTTACGGGAAAGGCGCCTTTGGACGTGACTCCTGATGGGGCTGGACCCTGGCTGCGTGGAGTCATCTGGCAGTTTTATGAAGATGTTTGTTACAAGCCGCCAGAACATGGTGGGCTCACCACTAGAAGGGTTGTCTAATTGCTCATTCCTTTTCAACTCAGGCGAAATAACAGTGTCAACGAGCGCTGGTAATACCGGTCCTCTAATCTGAGGTGTTTCACTGTTGACTGAAGGTGTAGGACCTGCGGACATAATTGGAATACGAGTCACACGATAAACTAATATCTACTGACCTTTCTGAGGGGAAGTGACATCGCTGGACCCACTCGCGAAAGATTTCTTACTTTTCCTAGAGCGCGGATTCTGTCGCTGAGGGGATATATCCGTGCTGGATTTATGGCGCTTCGGCCGGGGTGGCCCGATTTTGTTACCATCTGCGCACAAATCAGTGGTGATCGTTGGTGCGGAATAGAAAGTACTGACCAGTTTGGGGCAATACTTCCTCATTGACATTTAACGCAGATAGATCGCGCTTGAGACGTTGGGATCTTCGATGATCCGTGGGAGAGGAGCAGGGGGAGGGCTCGTTAGATACCGACGAAGAGCGAGCCTTGTGACCTTTCCATGCTTGAACCAACCTCGGCACCTCCACTTCCACCTTGCCATGCCTCTCGGGAGCATTGCTACCAACTTTTGTAGGCGTCACAAGATCTAATTTTGGTGCATGACCAGCCTTAGGAGCTGGCTTGGGTTCTGGAGGGCGGTCAGAATGCGACTTGACGGCAGGTAAGTGAGGCGATGGTCCCATCGTTCCGCGAACAAGTGACGCAATAAAGCTACTCGTATCCTCAGATTTCCGAGGCCTATGTCTCTTCCGCGCCAGTTTGCCTGATGACGAGCGGAGGAATGAGAAATGCACTGATGTGATAATTGATGAAGAACCTGCCTGATAATCCCCGCTTTCGCTTGCCTGACGATCCTGGTCCATACACTCTCTGTTGCGGCTTTGGAGAACTGAACATCTCACCCTCTACCAGTGATGTTGCGACGGAATTCGCTTCAGCCTCTTCATCAGAAACACCATCTGGGGATGACAAAGCTTGATGCCCTCTAATTGGATTCCCGAGAAGAGATGGAACAGAGACGTCCGCAATTTTATCTGAACTGATCACGGCTGGCGACAGTCTCCCAGTGTCATCAGGTGACGAAGGAAGTTGATCGGTGGATATGATACGCGCTATGTCAGGATCATCTGGGACATCGCTAGAACTGCTATTCGCCACCAAAATCTGATGCTCTGGTACAAAGCTTGCATTTTCTAACCCCGGATTATTCGCGATTCGTTCAGCGTCATCAGCAACCAAGGAAGAGTGATCGGGGCCCGAGCGTGTTGGGGCCTCAACATTCACGCTCTCAGGGACGAATGACTCCTCATTTACCTTAGGATTCAGCGAAGAGGGCTAAGTATGATTGAATATGGTATCCTGAGTGACGCACCTCATCGATACTCTCGATACCCGCAGATAACCCGACAGCGAACGATTCATGTTCCGAACCGCTATATATAAAGTAGCGCAGGCAAACCTTCAACTCTTCCGGATACTGGTACCCTTCCCTGGTTAGCTCGTCCGTAATAGGCTTATATTTTGCGGTCCAAAAAGATTCGAAGGCATTGGGACAGAGAAGCGGGGGTGGCAAGCGCACAAATCCTGACACGAGGAACGGAGTGATTTTGTGCAATATTGTGGCTGATGATTCAGCATCTAGTAGCGCCTCCAAAGATGTGGAGTAGAAGTTGGCAATCTGTGTCATTGGTTAAATAGGTGACAGCACGTCCCAGGGCTCCGAATTGACTTACCACAGTGTTATATTGGAGTTCCGTGAGAACTGCATGCTCATCGCGCAGCCATGGGAGAAGCCCAGGTTGCAAATTACACAGTCTAGATACCACAAACTTTGGAGGAGTTGTTCGCACAACTCTTTCAATGACTGAAATACAGTCTAGAACAGCTTCCAGATGTCTTGAGCCTTCGGGAACCAAGGAAGCTGTCGTCAGTGCATCCCCTCCTGCGAGCTTGTTGAACAAATCATAGAGTCCTTGGGTCCTGTCTTCATCTTTACACGCGTGCAGGGTACGTTTTTCGTTATTCTCCAGAAGTGAAAATAGAAGAGACAACGCTTTCATTGACCCACGTAACCTGGAAAAGAATGAGCCCCGAATGCCAAGGTAAACAATGAACGAAAACATATACCCTATGCGTTGATGCGAGATGCAAGAGACGGCTTTCTCGATTAGACAGGCCCGCGAAACATTGATTAGATCGCAACGTTCGACTGCGGCTTGAATGATTGTGTTCCAACGGGCTTCAATGATGCTCCACTCAACATTCGGATCGGCGTCAGAAAACGGAATACACTGCGTCAACAATACAATGTCCTCCCACTTGACGCTGAGTTCGGCCAACGGAGTCTGGGTCACGAGGAACACCGCGCAGTCCCACACACTTCCCCAGACGGCTTTTTGAACTGCACCGGACTGCGGCGGGGCACGTCTAGCGCAGTTTTCGGCAAGGACGCGGTTGCGGAGAAACTCAAAAAACGCAGAATCCTCCGACCCGACGCGGACAATACCCACAATAAAGTCTCGCCACAGAGTTCTGATCTCGGGAGTACTGAGGCTGACGTTCGTCTGGACCACCCTGTCGAGTAGATCCATAGGAAAACTAGGAAACGATTTCTCGCTATCTGCCTCATGCACAAGAGCGCTGAACATTGCGCTAGCCGCTGATATCGAGCACTGACTAGCGCCGATGGATAATGCAGATTCTGGGGCCCACTCAGACGGTGACTTCTCAAGAAAAGATGCGATTCTGTCAACCATCGATCGCGAGAGAGCCTTGCGTTCCACCAGAGTGCTAGCTGCCGAGACCCGGGCCTTAACCAATGCAACCCATAACTTATGGCATGTAGACTGCGGATCATGATTTCACATCAACATTTCCACTGTAAATTAACGATGCGCACCTGAATACTGGAGTCACTCAACGCCAGCCCTTGTTTGAACATGGTGTCCCAACAACGCATTAACTTGTCCCAATGGGTGGTGACTTCCTCGCCATCCAGGGGGCGTACATCTGCTAACCGAATGGAACCATTAGCGTCATCCGACAACATGTCCTTGGCGGATTGTATAAAAGAGTTCATATCTGCATTTGCAATGAGGGAACCATTGAGAATGGGGGTGCAAACCAGCTTGCTGTACTTCCACGGTACATCACTTTCACCAATCTTCAGGTCGATCCTCTCATCGCCAGTTTTGACGAAAAAGGCCAGCAAGCGGAAGAGAAGCTCGATGTTCAGGGGTGAGTGATTGACGAACATTTCGTGGAGAACCGAGATGCCAGTCGCAACGGCTTCCTGATCAGAACCGTCACCAATGAACGCCGCAACTAGTGAGGCTCCCATCGGACGTTGCAGTAAGGGCGCCTGCACTACCGGAGCGATATTTCCTTCTTGTGTGCGTTTGGCTTGTCGAATCATTAGGCCAGTGTCGTCATTTGCCTGAAAACCCTCGATTCCTTGTGCGTGTCCATCTTCCCAAGCCCACAACAAGAAACACCATAAAGCTCGTGATGCAAACTTCATACCAACATCCTTCTTTGCATTTAAGCCAGTCTGAGAACAGTGCATGAAAGTCTTCATCCATTTTCGGCTGAGATGAAATTGGTAACCAGTCAGGGCCACAATCGCTGCAAGGACGGTGACGGCCCAAGCCCCTTCCAGACCTCCCTTTTGGAACGCAGTAGTGAGGACGGGGGAAAGAGCCGCACTAGCTCTCATTACGGGTACAACCAATCCCTCAATTCTATGCAAAAGAGAGTAGTGACCCAGAGCACCGAGCGCAATAGCTGCCTTGAGTCGAAGGGATGTTGAGCAAGGTGAAACAAGGTAAGAAAGTAATGAGTTAAACAATTGGGGGAAATGCTCGTGAAAGGCAATAATCTCCCCGTCAGCCAGGGTCTGCAAGGCCTGGGAGTAATGTCAGTGTTGTCAGGGCATGTAAAATACACAATCCTCACTCCAAGCGATTCCCATGCAGGTCCTTTCTTCCCCTCTCTTCCGTATTCGCCGTCAAGGCCTCGTCGGATGGCCGACGAGATGCGCCCTACGAAAGGGCCGAGGATGCGCTCTGGGAGTCTTTGGACCTGTAGGATAGCAAGTGCCAGACCATAAGTCTTTCGAGGTGTGTTGCTTGGGAGTGTCTCGGTGTCCAAGATGCGAAGGATCACATCCATCAGTTGGCTGAGCTGCTCATCTAGATAGGCGCATTAGAAATGTGTGCATGTGGCGAGATATAAATTGCCATACCTGTCACGCATTCATATAGCTGTGGGACCCAGCAAATGAGTGAGACAAAACGCAGTGCGGCGTTCGAAAGCATGAATAAATCTCGAGCATAAGTGACCTCGAACTCCGTCATTCCACCGCGCTTCTTGGGCCCAGGGACATCTTTACTCAAATCATGCTGAGGTTTCGGTTTGCTTTGCAGTGGATCAACCAACGCCCGTTCGACGTCCCTGTGGGCCGCTTTGAGAACGGCGTCGATATTCGCTTTGAGGGGTGCTAAAGCTGGTACGACTGGAAGTTCAGAAGGAAAACGAGCTCGGAGACGCGCGAAGAGGAGCGTCCAAGCCTCCGTCACATCCCGCAAGCTGAGAGTTAGGTCTGTTACGGATGTCACAATCACTTTCAATGGAGAAGTAATGAAATGTTCTTGGGTCAGAGCATCGGTACCCTCTGGCTCGGGTGTCCACTGCCTTAGCTGTTCCTCCGGAGGAGCCATGAAGTTGAAATTAGTGAGCGAAGGGCGCTTTAGAATGGAGCGACTGGGACGACCCCAAAGGCGAGACGACGGGAGGCGACGAGGAGGTTCTTTGGGAGAATGGGGATAGTGGGAGTCTTTGTGAGGAGCAAAATTCACTCGTGTATTGGGTCGGAACGGTGAGATTGGAGTGCCGATTCCACGACGCTGATTTGGGCTGGCGTGCGGTGACCGAGATGGAGATGAAGGTGATGGCTTGAGATTCTCTTTTCTTGATCGTGTTGAAGGAGGGGTTAGCGGTACGGAAGGTAAGAGTGACATGTTCTACTAGTCGCTGCTGTCAGTTAGGCAAGACAACAGGCGTGAAGAACCGCAGGAGGGCAGGTCGCGTCGATGACCACGAAGATGTTGAAGATGAGCTTAGTCACTAGCTCTTCGCTTCGGCCGTGTCCTAACACAGTAATACGCGTCCCCCACGCGTCTTAATGCGTCTGGAAGGCTGCTTGCGCTTTGGTGACTGGCTCGAAGTTATGCCCCGACTGCTTATGTAATGTCGCTGGATTTTCAAACTCCGCTTTCGATTCCCGCCACCACAAATCACCAAGTCCAGTATTACATGCTCCTGGTATGGTAAATTATAGCAAACAACAAAGGGCGTACGAGCTCTATTTATTCCGAAAAATTGTCCACCTTATATCGCTCACCAGTGTCTCTTCATTGAACCAACTAAAGTTTATAAATATCAATGTATGGATCTGAAAGTCAGCCCATGAAACAGCACGCACCATACAACAAACCAAAAAAGCACGGCGGACACCGCTATCGCCATGTGAATTATTTTATGCGCCAACAGACCGAATGGACTTCCTAGAGTCCTGTAGCTGATCCTAACTATTACACCCATCGCAATGCTGCAAATGAGGACTCCAGTTTTGGGCACGACTCTTCTAGATTCGCCGCTCTGTGCGATCCGGTGATGCTTTTCCCCATGTTTCTTGTAATAGCTCTTGGTGAATCCCCAGGCATACCAAGCCCTTGCTCCAAGGTTCAGAACATTCGCATAGACCAACCCTGTTTCTTTCAGCCCCAGACCTTCACTCAACCAAAAAGAGGAGACGATGAAAAGTAATGAAGATGCCATCAATGCCCGACTCTGCGTCACAAGATCGTTAGAGCTAGCGGTAGCTGAAAAGAATGCCTCAAGAACGCCGTTGAAGGCCATGACCGGAAGATACCAACAGTAGGCAATCAGGACTCTTGGAGCGGATGTGAGGAGATATTGCCTAGGGAGGACAATTGATAGGAGGGTCGGAATGCAAGGGGGCCCAAATGCGAGAAAGAGAAGCGTGAGATGTGCGTAGACACTCAAAACAGTGCCAAGAGTCCTCATCGACTCCACGATAGCTTTCTTCTTGTTTGCGGGCGGAGATTTCTCGGCCCTTGGGCGTCCCGAAGGCAGCGCGTCGCTTGTCTGATGATCTTGATTCAATACCTTCGAGAAGTAAACTCGACTCGTCTCTTCAACAGGCTGGAAAATGACACGGGCGATCAAAGACCCTGGATTACGAATGAGCCACACAAGGAGAAGTCTAGAAAGTAGTAACGAACCATAGTTAGTGGCCAGGGCAAAGCCGCCTTGGTCTTGTAGAGCACTGAACTTCGAAACAATGAGGCGATCTCCCTCGGTCAGGAAATGTTTGAAAATAGACTGAGCAGTCATGATCATTGACAAGCGTAGGAGCTCGTCATTAAACCAAGGGCTTCTCCTACATTGGCAAGTGAGGCCAACAAACGTGAACATTGCTTACTTGCATTTACCTGTTGCCATTTTTAATCGGAACGCTCTTGAACGTGATACCATGGATTCCACGAAAGTGCAGGAGGTGGACTACAAGAAACGATAGGCCAAATGCTACTTGTCCCAGTGCGAAACACACAAGAGACCATTCCCATGCGAAACCCGAGTCCCTCAGTTTACCAAAGAGGACAAAAGGCAACAAGCTAAATACAGCCTTCGCAACCACGGCCACCCCCTCCGCTCTCACTCTCACGCCCACTTCAAGGTTGTTCTGAGCACGAATGTACAGCGGTTCTGAAATAAGCTCGAACACTGCAGCCAAGACATATAGGTGCATAGCGAGTTTAAAGTGAGGCTGTGAAGTGGTGGAATTTGAGGCGAATGATGCATAAACCGACCCAACTATAATAGCCAATGGACAGCCGAGGAAAACGGGGAGCAATGAAATGTTGGTTATTAATTGGCGTTGGGCCTGCGCCGGAACCTCAGATGATTTCCGGGGATTGTTTTCAACACTGTCCGAGCGGAGCAATGCATTTCTGACTCCTTCTCGAGACAGAAAGAGAATGGATGAAAGTAGCAGGTCGAACTGGATACTTGCAGTGCCGAACACTTCTGGTGATGCGATGCTGACTGCTACTTGATTCAAGGCAAACGTGAAAAGCCTAGAAAATAACTGTAAACCAACTAGGGGAAGTACTGCCCCAAAAGACGCAGGAGGATTTTGCATGATGCTCTTGCAGAACTAATATTGCCATCAGCTCAGCTCGGACCCACATGACGAGGGTTGCAGCACATGACCCACATTGTTGGAGATTCCCACTCGTAACCAGTATCAGTCGCATTGCCTCTTTCTCCGTGCGTACGGCGAACCAAAAACTCGGAGACAGAACAAGGACTTACCATCTACACTCTGGGTGTTCCAGGACCATGTTTCACAGGGTAACTGTCACCTCATCACGAACAGCTCTTGCGCTTCGTCGTATTGCTGCTCTTCGGTATATCCAAGAGGGTGCCGTTGGACGCGAGGGCCAGTCGAAAGGCTTCAGGTAAGTTTCATCTGATGTATTTCTCTGACCTGGGATCATGGACGTCTGCCGATAGTCAAAGGGAGAAATCCCAGGAAGGTTAGGGCTTTCCTCCGCGCCCTGGCAGTCAATGAAATTTTGGACAGACAAATACGTCTATGAGATTGAGAAGAGGAAGCTACAGGAGAAAGTGAGTGTCCATCACTTCTTCTGAGAGTGTACTTGTTGTCAACATTCCCTTTTCTCGTCAACAGATTAGGAAGCACCAGGAAGAACTTGTATGCTCCACATCACTGTACGGTCAACTCCCGCTGATAATCTTTTCCAGGCTGAGCTCGAAAAGAAGGCAGCTGAGGAAAAGGTCAAGAAGAATTGATTTTGTCTCTCCCGCACTGCTGTGTTCCTCAATGTAATACCTTGCTCAATTCCAGCGTTTGCATTTGCCTGCCCACGCTGCAGAGATGACGGATGATAAGTTAAAATGATGCATGCAACTCAAATGCTGTTGAGAGCTGCCCCGCTCTGTATCGTCATATGAACATATCATCTCCAATACCTCTCAACTTGCCATCCCACTGCCACCAAATCATCTCATCCGCCTCCGCGTCCCCACATGAACCTCGGTCGTGCCATCCCATATCCCCACCTGCTTCCACAGGTCCCGAGGTATGAGATGTCTGACAACATATTTTTATGCCACGCAACTTCCCGCTCCGCATGCCGCCTG
Source organism: Cantharellus anzutake (assembly GCF_015039405.1). Lineage (NCBI taxonomy): Eukaryota > Fungi > Basidiomycota > Agaricomycetes > Cantharellales > Hydnaceae > Cantharellus > Cantharellus anzutake. The sequence continues at coordinate 207,609 of NW_024067090.1, forward strand.
CGAACTTCAATGGAGCAGTTTTCTTCCCGCCATCACCTAATTGAAAGAAACGCTGGGCAACTAGATCCAATGAACGGGAGTAATCTTGACGTGGAGTCCAATGTGGCTGGTGGAACGAACGAGGTGCTCGGAGCAAGACAAGCGAAGTTGTTGGTGGCAGCTCATCATCACCATCGTCATAACCAGCATCCGTGTGTGCCAATGCCCGGTATAGAGCACGTTCAGCCTTCTTTATGATACCTTCGGTCGCTGGAGTAGAAAGTAACAAGGCATCATCTAGTACATGGCGGTATGAAGCAGTGTCACCGTGCGAAGTATTCGATTCTGGCGAAGCCGGGGATGACTGCCTTCCATCATCGATGACTGTGGAAGGGGCGAGTGTTGGTCGAGACTCGATTCCAGAGTCTGATTCTGACTCCGACTCCGAATTAGAAACGGAATGTTCATCCTCAGTTCCCAGCTGCGAATGAGCATCTTCATCAGACTCTTGTCCAGAGATGGTTTCTGAGCTACTTATAGACCCCGAGTCTTCTTCTGAGTGGCCCTCGACAGTTCCATCATAATCAGTGACTACGCCCGAAACTTCGGCACGCGGCGGATCGAGTGGCATAACATGATCTCGCCATCCAAATGGTTTGACTTCGAATCTATCAAGCTCGACAATCACTCGCAATTTTGGGGCTCCAACAGAGGTGCCAACTAGGATCATGAAGTGAGCTTTGGATAATCGGAGTGCAGGCCGTGAGGCAGAGTCATTGGACTCAGGAGTGTCTTTAGTAGAAGCTGCTAACGTCCAAGAGAGCTTCATAAGCGCCGAGGAGAGCTGCCCGTCTAACTCATCTAAGCCATCCAGTAACTCGTCGCGCTTTCTAAGTGCTTTAGAGCGGGAGGAGGCCTGTTGAATGCTTCATGGAGATTATTGTGGCGCATGTTCCGGCACTTACGTTTAACGAAGGGGAAAGAGGAATGGACGCGAGTTGACCTACAGGACTACATCAGACAGTGAGCAGTTGATCGAAATCATTGATGGATGCACTGACAACGGGATTTGACCGTTCGCGTATAAAGCATGGCTCAACGCAGCCACCAAGAACGTGTCCCAAGCTCAGGAGAAATCGACGGCGCACCGACCGAACAGCTAACTATAGGAGGCGTCATAGGACCGGGTTGAGCAGGCTGCCAGCTTCCTGAATTTCCAACTTCAGAGTCCCTTGTGGTATGAAACGTGGTCATGTGAGTTTACCCGGAAATACCCACGACCTTTCTCACCTCAAGGAGTTGCAAGGTGAACCTCTACCGGCGCCGTGGTACCATGCTAAAGTTGCATCTAACATTGAGTCACCTGGGATCTGTAGATCTACTCCATGGCTTTGACTCTGTTCAGAAATGCTGCTCATTCCGTTCGTAAATTCTACTCCTCACTCATCCTGCGGAATTATCATGCTGGATCCTAGATACGTCCAGCGCATATCATCCGGACCTTGTCGTCTGCCTCATCTGTCCGGAAGGGTGAGCGATGGACTTCCTCATCCTTCTCCTCGGTCTAATAATTCTCTCAGATTTTGTTCAAGACCTTTATTTGAGGGAGCTGAAGGCATACAAGCCCCACCGGCCGTGCGTTATTGCTGAAGCTTATTCCAGTTGGACTGACTCCGTGGCTTATTCCTTTGTTTATTCAGGTCAAAGATGCGCACGTCGGCAACGTGAAAGAAATAAAAATCCCATTGGCTCCTACCCCTCCTTCTCTACCATCTGACCTTTCCGCCGAGCTCTCAGCTTATGATAAGTCGCAACCCGCTCTCGCGAATGACACCATTAGCGCCGCTGCTACTTCCAGCATCGATGCTCCCAGTGGTGCCGATGCCTTCTTGGCTTTCCTGGAACAGGTACGTATGATTCATCGGTAATAGAATTTGTACTGAACACATTATGTAGGATCCTCCCAAGGAAGAAGCCCACCACTAAATCCGTGATAATAGACGCTAGGGAGATATCGATACTATTCGCAGTATTCGCGCTGTAACGGAACACTATCGTATTTTCTAAAAAATCAATTCGATACTTCCAAACCATTGGATTGTTTGATTTCGACGTAGCGCCTCATATATTCTACGAATTAAGCAACAGCAAGAAACCAATTTACAACATAAATGAATAGTCGAGGGAAGATTATTTGCGAGTGATCGTGCATAAAAAGCAAAGCAATTGGTGAATGAATTTGACAACGGAATCGGGGCGATGGGATGGAATTAGGACGTAAGCAGGTGAGCAAGGGACAAAGCCATGAAGGAAATTAAGCGCCTGCTTGTGAATTAGGAGAAGAAATATAACGATTTTCTAATGGTTTCTACGGAGAAATTCCCTTTGGCAGGCAGTTTCGGAAGCAGAGCTTGCAATGGCACAAATTGCTTGTGGGCTGGCAGGCCGCCAAATCGACCAAGCTTGTACTCTAGCTTGGCAGTGACGGATTCGGAAGCAGGTTGTACTTCTACAGGTGCTTGCAAGTCATCCATAGATAACTCTGTATCCGCCTCAAGCGTATTGACTTCATGGTCATCCTCATCCTCGAGCATTTTCCGGGATTTTGCTGCGACTCGGCGTCTTCCTGCAACGCTGTAAGGACGGCGGATAATCTGAACATCAGATGACTCGTTGATACGCTCAACTTCGCGATCACTTAGATGTATTATGGGAACGGCATGGCCTTCGTACCGAGTCGTGAACTATTGATGGAAATTAGTACATGTCCAGTGAAAAATGCAGAACACACCTCTTGTAACAGCCGTCCCATCAAGTCCGAGGAGTGGAGCTGGACAAAAGTGTCACGAATGATTTGAGACATTTTGAGCACACTAGACGCATGAGTCCAGTATGAGTCATGAACTGAGGCAAAAGTTAACCCCTCTTTCTGCGAGTTTGAAGGTCATCCGTCGACTTCTGGAAAGTAATTACTTCGAGACTCACTCTACACTCTAGGGCAGTCAACATCATGTGAGTGGCATCCAGACTGTGAATAAAGTTGGGAGGGAAAGCCGAGCTTTGCTTCAGCGGATTGACTAGGCAAGAGTTAGCAGGTATATTTGGTTGGGACTGGTGACGATTGGACCTACCTTCACTCGGAACGCTCGGGTCACTAATGTATACGCTTTGCACACCAGTTATAATCTGTTTTCGCTTCAGCTTCCGGTAAGGTTGGACGATGGGCAGTCCCATAGGTGTGGTCCAGATGACACTGGTCATCATTTCGCGGTGGGAACGTGGTTCATACTTCCCATTCTTTGAGACGCCTATTTTTTGCGCATCCTCGAGCCGATTGGGAGGAACAGATTTAGCTATCAACTTTGCTGCAAAATGTAACCAATCTTGAATTGCCTTGGCACCAGAGAAGAGATCCTGAATCGATCCTAGGGTCTACGGTCATGGTAATTGAGTCGGACGGTTGCAAGCCATTGGAAGACAAATAACCTTCTTGGCGAGATAGTTTGATGCATCCCAAGTCTTCATCCGGTCAACGTCCCCACGATCGCGTAATTGTTTCTC